>NC_051177.1:106270855-106289549 GCF_013339695.2 Rhipicephalus sanguineus | reverse complement strand
GCTTTCCAGAGTTGAGCCCTGGCTTACCTAAAGGAATTTTAGGCATGTAACTATTCATAGGTGTGCACTGCTTTGACATTGCTTCAGTTGTGTCTATTGTTGTATTTTCTGCTGTTATTCCTGTGCCGTGTTATGAAACCGGTAATAAAGAAAAAAAAACCGGCATGGCTCTGTGGTAGAACACTGGGCTCCCACGCAGCGGACCCAGGTTCGAACCTCGTTCCATCCTGGCAATTTTTTCTTATTTCGTTTTTTTTTCTTATTTCGAGCGATAGTGGTTACGGACACCGGCGGCGGCGGCGGACAACTACGGCGCCAAAAACGGCCCTCGTAGTGATCTCATAACAGCTTTTGCTGTAAAAGATCCGCCGCTGGGAATTGAACCCACGACGCTGCGGCCGGGACGGTAAGCGTCCGACGCTAAACCAACTAAGCCAGCATGGCAGATGCTAGATACCTCAAGAACACGCCTTATATCTTTCACACATTCTCTCTCGCACGGTGCTCTCTGTTGGCGGTGTAGGTAGGTGGGGCGGAGCGGGGGGTGGTGCCGCCGTCTGTGAGAGGAGAAAAGACGTAATGCGTCACGATCGACGCTTACTAGCGCTTACTCCGAGATTGCGTGCGATATCGAAGGTCATGGTTAAAGCGTCTCGAAACCAGCGAAGGAAACTGGCCGCGCTGGCGTCGCTGAAGCACCCTAGACGTTCTTTGGCTTTCGCTTCATGTGAGCGTGCGCCGGCTCATCGGAGTAGTGCAGCTTGCACATGCACCAACGGGATTTCTCCGCCACCGACTACTTCGATTGCGAGAGCACCGACAAACAAAACTGCTGCAATAAGTGTTGCAGAAAGGACACGATTTCGACGGGCGAATGTCCTGTCTTGATGGAGCCAGACAGAGGCCAGCGGGACGCACGTGTTTGCGGCTCAAGCTAAGAACCTCTACGAAAAAGGCGTCAACATGGGTGCATCCACGCCAGTCGGTGCTATAGCTGCCAAACACGAATAGATATTGTACAAGCTCTCTTATATCATTACAGAATAAGCACTACTTCTGTGTAGATACGTTTCACTCTCGTGTTATACCGATTCCTATGACGGAGAGATCAGCCATGTCTTTTTTTCTTTTTGTCACTCCTTTTTCCTTCACTGACTCTAAGTAGGCCTTCTTGGTCGAGATTATTTGGTTGGAAAGCATTCTTTCTGGTGCACACGCACTAGCTCTACTGCAGTGTCAAAAACTTCATTTCCATCGCGGATTAACTCGCCTCTTGTGCTGCATTCCGCTTTGTTCTCATTTTCTTCTAATAATTAAGCGCCTTCTATATTCCCGGGAAACTTGTTTTTCGTTTTGCCATGGAAAGACTTTCTTTCGAACAATTAGACCTTGACCCCCCCCCCCCCCCGCCCGGGAAAAAAATCCTGGCTACGTGCCTGCCGGCAGGTGTACTTTTGTGTACTTGTATTATTTGCCCCAAGACAGTATACAACTGGCTCTAGAAAGGCCACTATCCCAGCAGTCGCTGTGGCCGTACTGCGTGTTCCGTGCAGGCTTGACGGTTTTATAACCGCTACGGTATTGACGGAAGATCAAGGAGGCACTCAGCGTTGCTTACCGTGAGTTTGAGCGTCTTGGCGCGTGCCCGGGGCAGCAGCGGATGTGCCTGCGTGCAGCGCCGCAGAGTCGGTGGCGGACCCTTGCCGTTGGACTTGAAGCTAGCGCCGATCTGGTCCTTGTCCTTAGAGCCGGCCGCTACAAGGAAGCCAGCGCCGTCCGGTGCCGAGGCGGTCCATACAACGCGCAGCAGTCGCAGGTAGCAGGCCGAAATCAGCAGTCCTGGCACCACCAGGATATACAGTGTGAGCCATGAGAAGTAGAGCTGACGTTGCCAATGGCGCGTGTAGCCAACGCTGAGACACTCCATGTGTGGTTGGCCTGACACGGTCACCCCTGTTTGCACCTGTAACGAGACATCGGAAAACTTTACGCTGGCCTTTTTGTTTTGTATCATATGTCGATGTTGTACAAGCTGGTACTCAAAATGTCGCCTTTTGTTTTTTTACGTCTTCCTGTTTTAATGTTTAAATGGAAGGTCCTCGCAGCTCTGTTTGAAAGCTCCAGGATTGAGTAACATCTGTAACATGCTGTATTGTTTGTTTTGCCCATGTATCTGTTATGACCTCAGCTTGAGGGGCAGTATTGGAAAAAAACTGCATAAATAAATAACCATTATTTATTAATAATTAATCAATTAATTGACGTTGATTATTAACCATTGACGCAACTTGCCTTTCCGCACAGTGACTCTCGTCTCATTATAAACGTCGACATAACTTCGTACTTTCTGCATGGTCGTCTGAGCAGACTCCACCTAAATTATTCCGCAGAATGAATGGCTTCATAGCCATTTAATTTTTCTTCCAGCCTACGTGCATTATATAGGTTGCCGCTGAGAACAATTTCGTTTCTGCTGGCCCAGCTAATCTTTTTGTTACCGCGAAAAAAAAAAAATAAAACGAATAGAACGTAATATATCTACCTAAGCTTTCCCAAGAAGAGGAATAACACAAAAGCCTCCCAACGACTCGCAAGAAATTTTATACGCGATCTTTGAGTATTGAAGTGTACCGTTCACAAGACCATGTTTAGTGAAATTAAGAAGGCGCTCCACAGGTCTTGTGTTTCAATAACTATCCGAATTTTCAGCGCGCTGGCCTAAGTGAGCTTTTTTGCAGCTAACACTGCAAATTCTTCGTTGACAGCTTTTGTAATATATTGCTTGCAAGCAACACTGACTATGTTGTTATGCTCAGCGCCGCGCGAGAAAAGCCCACTAATCCACGGTTCGCCAATGAGGAGCCAAATTCATGATATTTCAATTGTCTCAATAAAAGAAAAAGTAGTTGTCAGCTAGACTTTAACGTTCGCCGCAGGCAAAAAGGACTGTAAAAAGCCGTTGACGCATACTTTTCGGTGTTCCAGTTAGCGGAGAATTCAAGAAATATTGTTAATAAAAGCCTTTCACTAACTGCACCCTCCAGAGGCAGCTTCTCAACGAAGTAGGTATTACGCCAGTAGTCACATCGAAAACGCTTCACGTTTTAGAAAGCGCGTTAAACCACTACATATGGGTGAGCCTTCTTACGGCTCCTGCAGAGAGCGTTGACATTTAGGCGGCGAATGAATGCTTTTTTTAACCTATTTAGGTCTCAAGTGCTGCGCTAACATGTCAGTTATCACTGTGTCGTTCTAGTTTGAAAGTACAGAAGGTTCAGCTATTTCGTCAGCATTCATTTAAAGAAAGTGCTTTGAGCTGGAGTAGTCTCGCAATCTGTCGGTACCAACGGCACGTGGCGCATTGCGAAAGAACATCGTCATGGTTATAGTAGGTTCAAATGAGACTCCGTTAAAAGGTTCATTGCCTATGTGGCGTGCATGTGGGTTTATCTGCCGGTCGTCACTGAGCAATAACTACTTCAGGCGGCACACGTGCGCTCGTTCGCTATTACGCCCACACTTAAAGCGACATTCTGCAAAAGCGACGTTCTCCAATGCGCCGTTACAAAAAATGTCCTTAAGTAAACATCCACAGGTACTTGTCTGAACACAGCATCTTTAGGTTTTTTTGTTTTGTTTTTGTTTTTCGAAACGAGCCGTGCGCGAGTTAAAGCGCGAATCCGGGTGCCACGTACGACACGTGGCGAAACAACTTGTAGCGCTGAGATGTCGCGTTTTCTAAACGCCCGAAGTGACGATGAAGCGCTGTGGCTGCTTTGTATAGCACTCAGCGCGGCTTATTCCTGGCGCGGGCTTCACTCCGTGTTTTGTTCTTGATGTTCTAGTTTTATCGCGCACTATTCCTTCAAAAGCACATAAGAACTTCCAACTTCCAAGAAGCTCTACTACATTCGAGTGCGTTACTGTTTGTCTTGTCCACCCGCTACGAAGTTACTTTGTGCGTGAGGCGGCCATGTTCACTTCAAGCTATTACTTGCGAATTTTCTGCCTTATCATCCCAGCAACGCAGATGAAAAATAAAGTGAATTCAAATTAATTCCATTCAATTCTCCATGCAGCTTCCCCACGTGCGCAACCCTAAATGTAGTGACACTAGTACGAATGGCTAGACATGAGTTCGCCAAGCTCTCTCCTTCACAAAGCCAGAAGGCATCTTGCAACTCTGCCACGCACATGTTTTTATGTGTATATATATTTAAAACGGTGGAATGCTGGGCTCCTTGGTGAGGATTCATCATAAAAGAATGTGGTAATAAATATGTCTATGATTTATGATAAATGCGTTTGTCTCCTTCTCATTTTCAGCTGCTGAGGTCCTTGTCACGCTTCTCTTGGGAATGGTTAAGACCTTTGCTTTAGGAGCGCTCAAATGTGCACCCGGTTGTTTGTATAATCAATAACTATCCACCTTCGATACTGACTGCCCCTAATTTTCTTTGTGGCAAATTTAATTTATAAAAATTCCAAGATGTCAGCGCATTGCTCCTGTTTGTAATTCTATTTGTCTTATTTTTTATACGTTCCCTCAAAGCTGTTCTTACTTTCTATTCCTGCTACCATATTCTTTCTCTCTGCCCTACGTTAATTCTGGGAGTTTATACAATATAGTCTCGCTATTTCTTTTCATTCATTGTTATTATCTCTCACATTTACATTGTGTGCCTTGAGCTTGAGTTTAAAGAAGAGTAGACTGGCGTGCCACTCCTTCGACCGCACCTGGATGTCATAATTAAACTTGGTGATATATATAATGGTAATGCCGCTAGACGGACGTGGCAGAGAATGAAAAATTGGGGGACCCTTAAGCTTCGCCTTGAAGAGTTCAACGCGATAGCGAAATCCGGCCCCTAGTGCGCACTTCAATCACTAAGTGCATACTTAATAATGTGTGTTGTTGAACACACACACACACACACACACACACACACACACACACACACACACACACACACACACACACACACACACACACACACACACACACACACACACACACACACACACACACACACACACACACACACACACACACACACACACACGCACGCACGCACGCACGCATCTATAGTAATGGCACAGGTTTTCGATCTAAAACACTTCCTGTGCTAGAACGGCGGAACCATGTAGGCTCTGCTGTAGTCGCATGGCCGCCTGGATCATCGGCGCGCGCACACCGCCGCGCGCGCCGGTGATCTAAAATATATACATATATGTGTACATTATAAAGGTCCTTCACCGCATTTAAGAACACTGCCAGGCGGGCAGCCTGGTCACGAGCTCAGAGTGCTCCGCGGCGACACTTCGTTCTCATCGTCTTTGCTGGCTCGTCCAAACGCTAATATGTCATAATATATACTTATATAATGCCCCGCGCGTTTCTTTTTTGCGCCTATATATTGCCACGCACCCGTTGCAATATATAGGCTCATTTTTTTAAGATTGTGTGTCGTACATCACCTATAGCTAAAATAAAGCACAATTCCGTGCCGTGTGAGGGGGATATTTTCAGGGGATTTTTGTTCTGTTATTACAAAGATAATGAAAATATGCCTCGCACGTCGCCCACGCGCTATATCTGGTGTGCTTTTTTTAATTGAAATGTATTTAAAGAGAGATTGGTGCCCATGCGTGGCGCCGGCTACTCCTCTGTTCTTGCAGAGTAGTTTACATCGTAATGTAAAAAACGAACACAAAGCTATGCAAAGGCACACTCACCATTCATAGTACAGTTCTTTAATACAAAAATGTGTCCCCACAACGCAAAAAATGACCATACACCCGTATTCATGCAAGTGAAATGTCCACACATAACATAATTGTTAGCTAATATGTTGTCATAACCGATCACAAGTCAGGTGGGAATTGTCTCTTTAGCGCCGCACTTGAACTGCAACAGTTGTGTTTTCACACAGAATTCTCTGCTAAAGCTACAAAACGAGAACCGTGTAGCGAAGCGTAACGATTGATAGTAACGCGAACAAAATTTTTATCAGATTTAGCATCATTGTGATATTTCTAATTACTCCAAAAATTGTACTACTACTGCATGCGCAGCAATGTTTTCAAATTTCCCTCTAGGCCATGGGCCCAACATTTTTGACATTGATGGGGGCCGTTTTTCCAAACAATTTAGTTGCTGGAAAAAGTTTCTTTCGAAGAACATGATACATTTTACAGCGCCGAAAAAGGACCTCTGTGTATTTTTCAGCTTCTCCACATGGGCATGTAGCACTGTCAGATTTTCTTATTCTCTACAGGAAGGTCTTTGTATGGGCCGTGCCTATCCAAAGCCTATTACATTTGGATAAGCACACATGCTTCCATTAAGGTTATAAAAACGTTACGTTAATGCTGCTTTGAAAGCTTAGCAATTATGTGGTGTGAATAATAAAGTTAACTTGGAGCATTGCGTTTAGCTGCTCGCTTGCCGGCGTGTTCGGAGAATTTATTGATTAGTTAAGTTCGACGCTCGCATAATAGTGATAAATTACTGTGCTGAAATGCCAGGGATTTTCATTTACTCGTGATGAGGTCGTTAAGTTCTGGTTTAATTGCCTTTGAAATATGATGTGTCATATCAGTATGCGAGAAGGACAGAAGTCTTCCTGCCCTATTCGACTGATTTGAGCCTTCTCTGGATGTCTGTGTGTAAAGGGAACACAGCCCTGATATGAAATTCACAGAATACATGCTAAATTTCTGCGAAAGAGTAAGAAATGACTTACAAAGCAACCAATACTGACCTGACTCAAGTGGGAATCTCCTGACGCTGCCAGCTCATGAATGCTGTTAGCAGCAATGATTTAAAGGAATAAACAAGCCATTCGAGTATAAGGCATCTTTTCTTCGCAGTCTGAAATGCAGCCATGGCTGTTCGCAGCGGAGCTGATATATGTCCGCGGCGCTTACTAATAAATGTCTGCGTTAAAAGGACGCGCTCACAAAGCCGCCTTGGATATCATTATTACATTCAAGGATAACTGTGGGTAGCCCGTTATAGAATTTGGCTGACGGAATAACTCGTTCACTATATTCAAATAAGAACGCACGATGTTCGTTTCTTTTCAACCCCAGTCTTCCTTCTCGGCTCAAATGCCCACCATCCTGTGGGACACGCTGCACTTGTAACCCCGTATGTGTCGTTCGTTCACCGCAACCTTTCACGAACAGATAAAGTTTGACAGAGCGTAGGCTTGGGCACGTTCGTGATCCATTTCACTGTCTTTGCCCACTCGTTAACAAACAAAGGACGGAAGCGCCGTGTCCGTGTTGTTCTTCCGTCCTCTGTTTGTTAACAAGTGTGCTAAAAAAGTTTGTTTCTGGATGTTTTCTCACGTGAGAGCTGCTGCTCTCACGTGCGATTAGGAACCTGCAAACCACCACCCTACAACGGCAACCAAATGCCAAGCACCTTTGTCTGAGTCCGACATCCATTGCCTTTTGTAGCTGTCTCCTGGTGCTATGATTGATGGAAAATGGTGCTCAATTACTTGTAAAACTAAATGTTCCAAGTGACTTTGCCTACCCCCTACATAACAGACCATTTGGCTTACTCATTGCTACTGCACCTTTATGAGTAAAGGCTTGAAACAGCTTTGTCCATGTCAGTCTAAATTTTTTTAACCATGTGTATTTGAGCGAATTCCTCGTATATTAACATAAAAAAAAACTTTTCAGTCTATTTGATTGACGCGCTGCGCGTGGTCAACGTAGAGTCGCACATATCCTTCTGTCTTTTGAGTAATCATTAAATGAAGGCATTTGGTCTTTCTTTAAATGGAGGAGTGAGCTTATGTTGGAAAAGACCAATGGCACATTTGTGTGCAGCAAAACGTATTGATTTTGAAAATGTGTTCTGTACGTGATTAAGTGCTAAAAGGAAATGCGGGAAAGGGAGAGAAAACGTGTGACATTAGTAGAACTGACCGCCAGTTTTCGTTTTCATGGAATAGAAGGCGGCGAGGATAAAGCTTTTGCGCTCAACTGTAAGTCTAAATTTTTCCATTAAAATGATGATTTTTGAGCATTAACACTTTGAGACGCATTGTACACAATTGTGCGCATCACTTGTTTTTGCTAGGTGCCTTGATTAGTGGCTAAGGAAGAGCAAGATGCACCGAGGTTTGGCTGAATTGAACCTCCCGTGCAATAAATGTGTCATTATTTAACTCCATTTTGCAGTTTACTGCTGCGTACGATCGCTTTGCTGAATGCACTACCATCTTCGGCGAGTCATTCGTCGTGCCGCTTTCCACGAGCCAAATAAGTACAATCTCTCTTTGCTCGAAATGAACATAAACGAAAACAAATTTGCACTCTATTTCTAGACTGAGATTTCAATCAAATGTCTGCAAAAACGGAACATCAATAATTTCAGGATCAATACATATTTAATTACAGTTTAACTCAGATTACTTAGTGTAGAACCCGTAAATAATTATATTATGACAATATTTTTGCTGCAATAGGATATAGAGTGCTCTGCAGTAATGTTGTGTAAATCTTATGAATTTTAAGACAGTTTTTCATAGGTACCGTCTGAAATGGTTAGACATATGGCGTTTTTCACAATGAACATTGCGGAGGCATTAAGCGCCAAAGAAACACGGACGGACGCCCCTGTCTATGGCAAAAAGAAAACCAAAATGCTGCGGATGCAAATGCAATTCCACAGTGAGACGGGTAATATCTCGAAAAAGGCAACCTTTTTAAAGCACATTCTCTTTTCTCACCGCAACTATACCTTAGATTGCGAAAAGAAAAAGTATAAGCGTTTCGCGCACTGACTTTTCCTCAGCACATAGCATTATAAAAGAAAAACTGTACATATTTGTTTCGGCTGACTGAATTTGAAGTGTCAGACTAAATAGATGCGACAGAAATGTCACACATCAAAGTGGGAACAACACTGACATGTTTTAATCAACAGAAAATTCACATTTCTGAAGCGCATTGCATATAGTCTTAATCTCCAGCAAGTGCATAGTATAGCTGTTAAAATATATCTTTCTTTGACAAATAAGTATTTTGGCATATTTTAAATACTGAACCTATTGCGAGCTGCTTCGTGGATCCACATTATTGGTGATTCAGTAACGAACGACAATATTATTATAGAGTATGCTAATCGTTCAGTAATAAGGTCCAATTGCGCTATATCTGGTGGCGTGGTATTGAGTAATTATTTACACTATATCGGAAATTGTACTCGCTTATTGATTTGCGGTTCTCATTTGATCCACATTTATTATTCTGTTATGTTGAGCTTTATCTTTCAGGACGACGTGAATACATTTGTGTCCGACGTTTCCTTCACATTCGTTCAATTCAGTAGCTTTATACAAGCCCGCCAGAGTCCCGAACTTTCTGAACGTGAGAGAGTCCGCTTCCACCTATCACCGAGAGAGAGCTCACCTCGACAAAGATGAAGAGCTGTGGAATGGCGAAGATGAAGGCGAGGACCCAGGATGTGGCCAGCATGGCCTTCGCGCGGCGCAGTCCCGACCGCGACTCGAGCGGTCGACAGATGGCCGCGTACCTGTCGTAGCTCATCGATGCCAGGATGAAGGTCGTCGAGGCGAGGGTGACCATTTGCACGTACACCACCAGTTTGCAGCCCAAGGGACCCAGAACCCAACTTCCGGACACCTGCGACATGCGATGAGAACGAAATACTTTAGTGCAAGCAATAGAAAATATTGCGACAATGTGGCACGAAACCTCACAGCGTCCCTTCTGCATTGCCTAAGACTGCTCGAAGGCGAAAGCCATCTTTTTTAGATGCGAAGCATCTTATGGCGGAGTTCAAACCGGTGGCGGTGGTGTGTGGCGTGACCACCCGTACTGCGCATGCGCAGAACCTCTCCACACACCTCCTCTCCACTCACCTCCCCCTCCTCTCCACTCCCACTCCCCCTCTCCACTCCCCTTATGAAACGCGGGTTCGACATGCCGAAACGCTGCTTCGCGTCGCCTCAAGGTCCCCTTTAGAGGGAGATGGTGTGATTTCTTCTTCTCAGTTGATGTATTAATCAACAAATTATCAACAATCTAGTGTACTATAAGCCCCTACTATGGGATAGCAGGAAGCTGTCCGTGATGAGGAGTTTACCAAAGATAATGATGGGATCACAATGAACGTGTACTGGTCCACTCGATTAAGGTAACATTTTCCAAACCTCTAGCAAAGAGCCGTTTTGATGGTAGTTTGTAGAGTGTAGCACTGATTGCACGTTGTCATAATCGTATATTGACAAGATTCTATTGTTATACTCTCCTTCAGTTTCCGGCTTTTATTCTGGAAGTTTAGATAAACGATGTCGACCTTGTAATGCACCCCCTCTCCTCCTTTCGTAATGCCATTACGGCATTGCAGAAACTTTGTAAATAAAGTTACAAAAGTAAAGGGAAACATAGCATTTACGGTAAGAGGTCTAAGCTAAACCACGAAGTGCATGGGCGATATTTGAAAACAAATGGACGAGATGATAAGAGTAAGAAAAGCATTCGTTACGTACTGTATTCGAGTTCACAATATCACGTTGTAGTGAAACACGTGAAAATGGAAAGCAGATATTGTCGTAAAAGGGCTTTTAAAAGTTCCAGAGCGCCACATCCGAAATATATAACCTCGTGCAGGACAAACCGAATTGGTTCCAAAAATATCAGGCTAATCTTTTTTTTTTCTTTTTGCCGCAGTCACTCTCAGAGCCCTCATCAACTTTCTCAACCAGACAGGTATTTCTCTCGAAATGTTTGGCTTCAAGAATGTGTATGTGTATGCGAAACGTAATTGATCGCCCCTTGAATGATCAAGAAAACAGTTACAGTGATGTTTAACTCCGTGAATGAGTGCGACGCGCAATCGAATGGGTGTTTTCACCTTGTCCATTGCCCGTAGGACGAACCTTTACGTTAATCGGGGTGGTTTTGACGCACTCCACGATGATTTGACAGCTGGGGCATTTAGGCTTGCGTGTAATAGGATTAAACCCGCTACCCCTTGACCCCCGTATTGGTAAATCAAATATTTGGGTTAATCGGATGAGATGTGTTCGTGTCTGCTTGTGCAACGTGGCAGCGTCCAAAGTTAATGTAATTATTAAGCGAATCCGCCTATCCCCGTTGTTGTTCTTGGCTCACAAGCTCCTCTTTGGCGACGGTTCGTCGCTTCGTCTTTCTCATTTTTCGCTTTGCCTCTAGATGGCGCTTCTAATGTGGACCCATTCCACGACTGCGATTTGAAAAATGGGGCATCCCCGCTTGCGCGTGAAACAGTTAGAAGACGTGTTTATAGTGAATGTCGTGAATTACTCAAAGCAATCATCTTCGTAGCTAATGTGTCCACGTAAGCTCTCCCCAGCTAGTGCATAAGCGTTAGGAGGTGTGAAAAACCTTGTTCAAGCGTTCGTCCCACTGCTCTTCGGCGGTTTCGAACCTTCACAAGGACACCGAGTCAGAATTCTCAAGGTCATCAGCTCCTATTGCACCGAGAGGCTCGCTTTTACAGGCAATGCCTTTTTCTTTCGCTCCAAGGCATTACGAACCAAATGGAGGCAGGAAGTTGGGAGAGCACCGCGAAATTGCTAATGCTGCCACAACATTTTGTTCGAGGCTGATGTTGACAGAATGACGAGCTCCGGTGCCAAAAAAAAGTGTTTGCGGAACAGGAACACCATCCTTCCTTTGGGTCAAGTAAGCGCTGCTGTCCATGTCCTTTTTTAACACGAAAGTGTTTTATGCCGGGGTCCACCAAGATTTTCATGACGCACTTCCGTCACGGAAATACGTCAGCAAAATGACCGCCATCAAATGGCAAAGAAAAAACGCCAGGCCTGCGCTGAAACCGCAGCACAGTCACAGCGAAAGCTGGAAGAGCGGCGTTTCTAGAGCCCGTTGTAAGCTCTCTTGGGGCTACAATACAACTAGACTAGAAAGGTACCCACTACGCCATAAATCACAATTTTTGTGAAGTTGGGAAGCACCTACTAAGCCATTATTTGTCATTCTGCGGAGAAGCGAGGCACCAGCTACACGTCTGTAAGGCATTATGTGCACTTTGTTGACGCGACGACTGATAACGATGAAGAATTATGGCTCAGCCATTTGTAATGGGTTGGAAGCTTTAAACGGCCCACCAGTTATGTAATTTGCATTGGGTGACGCCCGCTCGCTATTTCCCTCTCCCGTCATGCTGTATAACATACGTTGACGTGGGAGAGAGACGGGGGGGGGGGGGGCGAATAACTTTACTGAGACCCCGAGGAAATGGATCATGCGCTCATGGGCTTCCTTGCCAACCAATCCAAGTGCACTTGCGAGGAACCCACTACGCTATAAAGCATTGTAATTTTACTGAGACCCCGAGGAAATGGATCTGCGCTTATAGGCTTTCTTGGCAACCAATACAAGTGCACTTGCGAGGAACCCACTACGCTCTAAATCATTCTAATTTTTTAGATGTGGGGCAGCAGGCACTGTGCCATTTTTCGTCATTTTACGGAGATCCGTGGTACCTGCTAAACGCATGTAAGTCATTATGCGCACTTTGTTGATGCTGTGCCTGATGACGACGAAGAATTATGGCAGAGATCTTTGTAATGGGTTGGAAGCATTTCACAACCTACTCGTTGCGCAATTCGCATTGCGTGACGCCTCGTTACAGAATTCGCGTTGTGCGACGCTTGGTGCTTATTTTACTCTTCTACCACGCTATATTGCATATGCTAATGTGGTTCCTTCCCGACATGAAGCCTGTATAGGACCTTTTTCCAAAGCAGTCTCAAGCACCGGCATGGCTCAGAGGTTGAATACTGGGCTCCCACGCAGAGGGCCCAGGTTCGAGCCTCGTTCCATCCTGGAATTTTTTTCTTATTTCGTTTTTTTTTCTTATTTCGATCGATACTGGTTACGGACACCGGCGGCGGCGGCGGCGGCGGACAGCTACGGCGCCAAAAACGGCCGGTGAAATGATCTCATAACAGCTTTCGCTGTAAAAAAAAAAGCTATAAGAAAAAGTTCCGCCAACAGGGGTCGAACCCATGACCTGTCGGTCCGCGACGATGGCTGGCGGGCGTTTCGCCTCTTGAGTTACCGCCAAACACATAGCGGAGGCTACATGAACGCGCCTTCTATCTTTCACACTTTTCTCTCGCAGTGCTCTTGCATGGTTGGATGGATGGATGCTATGAGCGTCCCCTTTATAAGGGGGTGGTGACATGTGTGCCACCAGGCTCCAAAAACAAAACAAGAAAAACGCGCGATTGCTGCGACCGTCCCATTCGGCGCGTTTCCAATAGAAGTGTAATTTCGTTTAACACACCGCGAGGTGGTTGCTTTAGCGCAAGCCTCGCTTATAGCACGGCCGCTAATTTAGCGGCCGTGCATCCATATCGAAAAATAGCTCTCAGACGCTTGCCTGGCTGTCGCACCGCGTTCCCGGCTCGGCCTGTTATAATTAACTGCCAGGCCAGAGGGAAGACACAACGCGCGTAGCGTTTCTCTTTGCGTTTCACGACGCGTTGGAGGAGTGCATCTTGAGTATCAGTGTTTATTATGTGCTTCTTGATCCCATATTTGCGCGGGATTCAACATATGCGATGTCCACGTATATGTTAAGAACTTCAGCTACCGCAAGGATTAAATCATGATCATGGGCCTTAGTCGTCGGTACGGAGATATGCCACTAGACGTCAACGTGAGTGCGTGTACATCAAGCGGTGCTACAACAACAATAGACATTATACAAGCTCTGATATACCAATGAACTAAAGCAATCGACTACATCTATGACGACACGTTTCACTTTCGTGTTATACCGATTCCTATGATAGAGGAATCAACCATCTTTATTTTACTAGTCCTCTCTCTTTTACGTCTGTTCTGTTCTGTTCTGTTCTGTTCTGTTCTAACTGTTTTGCTGTGGAGAGGTTGAGGTCCATATTGCCTCGGCTACTCCATATCACGAAGTTATGCAGCGAAAAAAAAGAATAATACTAAAAGGTACCTAAACATAAACAATCCGCACACTGAAATCACTTCAAATATCATACCAAGACACAGTTTGCTTGCAGCAGTTCACACTAGTCGTTTTGATTACTGGTTCAAAGTTACGTTGAGTTCTTCAACACATCTTGAAAGATATCTCGAAGGCCGAATGCAGAGTAAAGTATCATTATTAATGAAAATCTAGGGTGGGTGCCCCAGAGTGTCTACCAATTGTTGCCACGTGAACGTTGGTGTTAGCATTGTCTAAGTTGAAGAAATGCTCTGTAACATCGCTCAGTACTCAGACTTCCTGGGCACTTTACCTTATCTTATCGAAGAAGATGAACGATGCCCTGTGCGGCTTTGCAAGACACCCTTATGAAAATGAACTTTGCGAGTCTAATGTGCAACTAATGCACACCTAATGTGTCATTAGATTGACATTAGACCTGCTAAGCCTGATGTCCTTTAGCATCACGTGTGCATCAGACACTCAAATGACAATATGCACCAGGATTTCTGATGACAGAAGTAAGCAGATTTTCCATTGCGTATCCTAATGTGAAAGCACATTACAGCTAAGAAATATATATTAAGCGTTCATCACCACTAAAAATTCTATATCCTAATACTAATCGTAACAAGTGCGAGGATTTTACGTCCCAAAACCACGATACGACAGTGGCGTAGCCAGGGGGTGGCACATCGGGCCCGTGCCCCAACCACCCTCCCCCTCCCCACCCCTCGAAATTTTTTTGTCATGGCATACAGAGCCCAAAATGACATTCGACCACATCTGCCTGCCCGGCGCCCACTTCAGATCAAGGAAGTGCACCTCCCCCCCCCCCCCCAAAAAAAAAAAACACAATTTCTGCCTACGCCCCTGCGATACGATTATGAGGCACGCCGTAGTGGAAGGCTCCGAAAATTTCGACCACTTGGGATTCTTTAACATGCACCTAAATCTAATTCAATTTCTTACAGATCTCAACATTCACGTTTTGTCTTTGAGAAATCTCAAACGCCAAACAGTTTGTATTGCAATAAATATTTCAATCATGTTTCAGTAGGAGATGTAACATTGAGCACTAGTAAGCACTATAAATAATAATAATAATAATAATAATAATAATAATAATAATAATAATAACAATAATGCTGGGATATTCCGTGCCAGAAGCACGATGGGGAGACATGCTCTCTTGGGGCATTCCGGATTAATTTCGACCACCTTGGGCGGATAAAACTTCAATATATATATATTGAAGTTTTATCCGCCGGATATATTGAAGCGTTTACTAATTAACTAATTTTCATAGTGCCGCTCGCGTGCGGTGAAGCGATACCCCGAACAGTTACACAGAAGTGTCGGTTTTCCATGTGCCCGGAGGATGGGGGGTTGGATTAATACAACTACAGTGCACTGTAATAGAACTGCGGACACTGAGGGAAGCACGAGAGATGAATCAGTCGTATCGTTGCAGTCGGAATTTGGAAGTGTATCATCAGCTACACGTTTTCAACAAAAATATGCCTGGGAGCAGTGGCTACCAACGTAGCCTCCCCCACCCCCCACCCCATTCTTCATTCCCCGTCGGCAAGTTCCGGCGAGCGGAGTACAGGAGGGGGGGGGGCACCCATGTCTTTCATCCCGCAGCTGACGCTTCTGCTTGCTGTGGGTGGTAGTAGTGGTTTGAAGAGGAAAAGGCGCCTAATTTCTGCAGCCCGGTCGGGAGCACGGCGCAGCGCCGCGGAGAAAATAGAAGAATGGGCACCTGGTCAGATACACCCTTTCTGTTTTATTGTGCAGGAATGCATGCTATTCATACCTATCTACACACGGGCAAAGCCTCCAACCCTGAAACAAATCTGTGTTCGGCGCTTGTAGTACGCAAAAGCATTGCCTTTGAGATCTGTACTAGGGTGGTTAGAATCCAGCCACCCTACGTGTAGCTTGCAGGGACTCCGTGATAACCGTCGCCTCGGGGGTGAGCAAAATTTTCTCTAATTTGCCAAGAACAAAAAGTATAGTTTGAGAACTAAATACAAGCAGTGATCAAATAGTGCAGACGCACCTAAACTTGTGTGCAAAGCTATAAATACATGTAATTTGCAATACAAAAATTTCCTGTATGATAACACGACACTGCTGCCACCAATATTTTCTTTTTAGTCGAGCCTGTTAGTCAGCAGTTGCAACAGGCCTCGTCGTACTACAGGTGCTTCCCGCGAGCACATGTGCTTCGCAGTGACATATTTACCGTGTTGATAGATATTGTGTGCGTTTATTGTGTGCTTATCGTACTTGACATTCGTCGACTGGATATTTTGCGCGTTTCCGAACGTCTTCCCGCATTGATCAAGTGGGGGGATGATGCATCATCGTTCGTCGCCACTCAGAACAGCCTCATCAGATGCGCAGCTTTGTCTCCGCGCTCAAAAGTGCTTTCTTGCTTCGTTTATCGATTACTCACGTTAATCGCGTGATTCAATATCGAGTGTACCTCCAAAGACAATCCACTTCTCAGTGTTGTGACAGGCGGCGACCGCGGTTGTACAGGAGCGGAAGCGTGAGCCTTTTGACGAGCGACTGTGAAGAATGCAAAGCCAGTGCCAAACTTCGGTATGTTGAAAAAAGTCGCTGAACTAAGTAACTTGGTTATTCATTGCGTGAGGACTGTTACGCAGGAACCGATAGCACGGGCGGCGTGTTGGCACAACGAGGATGATGAACGAGAGACCCGATATGCAGGTATGTTTGGTGCTTTGAGCGCACTTGTATCTACATCACCGTAAAAGCCGGTCGCCGATTGCGTTGATTACATGTTTGAAGGATGCGCGTTGCGGCTACGCGATCCTATCCTTCGATCATGCAAGCCTCGTGTCGTTGCGCTGTTATTCCTTGGATGTTTACTGTACGAGATCATCGCGTGGGAGTATTTTACAATCCCTTGTCGCCGTGAAGAAGTGTCTGCCTTTAAACATACGGGTCGTCCCTTAGCGTTTTCACGGTGGTGATACGCGAGGAGTTGACCAAACTCGGTAATAATGCGCAAAAGTGTCACAACACTGCGCACGTAGATAGAAAAACACACAGCCCTGTCACGCACACGCAATGATGGGTATGTTTTTGTGGTTGCGTTCCCGAGTCTTTTTGTCAGAAATCCATGTAATTGCTCCGTGGTTAGGATTTCAACGTAGCTGCATCATAAATGTTTTAAGGGAGCTCGCTTGAAGTAAATGTATTTGAGTGAATTACGTTATGTACTGGTACTAAGTGTACACTCCAACAACTGCGTGCTTAATTTGAAGAAGCACATGTTTATATGAAATAATGTTATTAGAAGAATATGTCAATTCGATTAAGTTAAGCTAACTCATGCCACTCTTTGGTGCAGTATTTGTGTTTGAGAAAAGTGCGTGAACTTCTTTTCTGCCATTATATATTTTTTCTTTGCTGCTTGAAGCACACCAGCTTCTCTATCACGAATAATTTAGACTGTGCTCATGTTGTGAGAATGTTGCTTGATTGTGGGTTGCTTTAAGTCGTTGTATTTTCACGCTTTCTTTTTTACATCAGCATGGTACCGATATTGCCCTCTTACTTGTATGAGGACGCATAACCAAGGTGTAGTATTCAGTGATTTAGTATTTATTTAGCTTTGTAAGGTCATGAATTAAAAGAAAAAGATCTAAATTCTTGTATATTCATATGTTTCCAGAAGTTCTTAGAAAGTTGCAGAATGTTATTGCTTTTGTGAAGGGCTTACATAACTAAAAAAAATCAGATAGCTCAAGTGAACAAGACAAGCTAAATGTGAATTTGCTTTAGAGTACCAAAAATGTGTTTCCTAAATTGACGCAATACATATGTACGGCTCGTTCCCGCCTTGCACCATGTGCTCATGCACCACGCACTCTTTGCAAATGTTTTTGTCATGTGGATCACCCATATGCATGTTCTAGATCGTGCTTATTACGTAGATGTGTGAATGTTGGACATGCAGTGCCACTCTTTCGATAGTCTGCAAGAAGTGGCTAGTCCACTAATACCTGTTCTGATTTTGCCCTGATCCCTTCACTCAAGGATCAACTTTGTTAATGCATTGATATACACTTGCCTGAAGACATGTTTGGTACTTGCTATCTGTGTGTGGTAGGGTTTGTTTTGTGTGAAAATAATCTTTTGTGGTATCTGCCATGTATGTATCAGCGAACGCAGCTGTTCACGGCACCGACACAGAGGACAGATTGCAGTGCAAGATAGGAGCGGTCTTCCTGCAAGACCAGACAAGCCATATTGAGCGGTAGGAATCTCTTTTCATCACTACAATGGAACAGTTTTGACACGTAGCACATATCGAGATATAGCATATACTGGCCCTTAGCTTAGGTGTGGGAAACCTATCTCCTGCACTTTAGTGCAGTGCATATTGTTTAGTTTGTATCCGTTGAACATGGAACATAGAATAGTTTGTATTATTTAGTTTGTAATCCTTGAACATGGAATGACGCCAGAGCCAACGTTTTGACACTTGAAGTTGTCTTCATAAAGAGAGCAACTGGTGCTTCTTGACGTTGCTGTCTTGACGAAGGCAAGTCTACTTGTTGAAAAGTGGGCTGCAGCGACATTACCTCTTTGAGGACTTTTGTCTTCAAGCGCCTCATCTTCCACCGAACGTCGTTT
>NC_051177.1:106230840-106270755 GCF_013339695.2 Rhipicephalus sanguineus | reverse complement strand
GCCACGGTGCGGACAAAAGAGCGGGCCACGCCCGCTCTCTCCGTGGATTGGGACGGCCGGAGAGAAGCACGCCTATCGCCCGCCATCTCGGAGGCCATGAGTGAACTATTTTGTGTCTCTTTTCGGCTACCGCATCGTCCCGCGGCAGACGCAGATGATATGGAAAGCCGAAAGCAGGCGACGCGGCGCGCCGTAGTTATGGCAACCGCTCCTCCGTCGCTGAGTGGCCACGTCGCTCTCTGGCAGCCGGAGACCGGCGCGAAAATGGGTCTCGGACCGATTCTCCGAAAGGGAAAGAACGGCTGACGTACGCGAACGGAACCGTTTGCGCACGGCAGCCTTGGAACGGCAAACGGCGAGCTGCCGTGCCCCGAGCGTTAGCGGGTCATTATACTGCCACGTACGTTTCTGATCACTTTTGCTGCATTCGCCCACAAAGGCTGTCGGCAACGCTCAGCGCAAACCGCGCCTCATTCTTCGAGAAGCTTCACGATTATTGTAGATGATTTTGTTAAGATTGCGCGCAAGACGCGAACGCTCGAGCTCATTCTAGAGATTGCGCAACCACCAGCGATATCGCTGGAAAGTTCGATAGCGCCTGTATAAAAGCCGACGCGCTTGACCGCTTGTCACTTGATCGACGGACGACGCCCTGTTCGCCGCTATCATTGTACAGCGTGTATTGCTGTAGTGCTAGTTCTCATTTTTCCGGCCACAAGTTCGGCCAAATAAACAGTTTCCTCCTGCAAACGCCGACTGCTGTCTTCGTCGACGTCACGACCTCGTGACATCTGGTGGAGGTGCTGCTTCTTCCATGATCCGGACGCCCCCGCGAAGCGCTGACCCAAGCCCAAGCCGCGAAGAGGACGGCAGCAAAGAAAACCCGGATCGTCGAACAAGCCGCAGGCAGAAGGGACTGCAGCCAGAGCACGGGCTTCTTCCCGAACAAACCAGGCAGCCCCAGGTCACAACACCCACCGCAGCGACAATGACCGACCCCGTGCAGCCTGCGCCGATCCTGCTCCGGCAGCCCATGGAGCCGCCAACCTTCCGCGGGTCGTCATTCGAAGACCCGGACACCTGGCTCGAGACTTTTGAAAGGGTCTCAGCATTCAACAACTGGGACTCCGAGGACAAGCTGCGTCACGTTTACTTTTACCTTGAAGACGCAGCAAGGACCTGGTTCGAGAACCGGGAGTCCACTCTTCAAACTTGGGACGCCTTTCGAAGCGTTTTCCTGCAGAAGTTTGCAAGCGTCGTTCGAAAGGAAAGGGCCGCAAGCTTGCTGGAGACACGGGTTCAGCTCCCGAACGAAAACGTGCCAATCTTCGCGGAAGAAATGACCCGGCTGTTCCGCCACGCTGACCCCAATATGCCTGAAGAGAAGAAGGTTCGTTTCCTCATGCGAGGAGTAAAGGAACAGCTCTTCGCTGGACTTATGAGGAATCCACCGAATACCGTCCAGGAATTCGTCTCAGAAGCCACGACCATCGAGAAGACGCTAGAAATGCGCACCCGCCAATATAATCGCCGATCAATCCAAGACAGCCCCGCTGTTCATGCGCTCGGCTCCGACGACCTGCGCGAAACAATCCGAGCGATCGTGCGAGAGGAACTGCGCAAGCTGTTGCCCTCACCCCAGCCTCAAGTGGACTCCATCGCAGACGTCGTCCGAGAAGAAATCCAGCAATCGCTGGGCACCCTTGAACCGCCAGAGCCTCAGCCGCAAGCCTTGAGCTACGCCGCTGCCGCCCGACGCTACGCTCCCCCGCCGCGCCCGCGTCAAGACACCGCATCGACGCAGTTCCGTCGCCAGACACCGCCGCAATCATCGACGCCCTACCGCCCACCTGGCGGCCAGCACTACACCCCGAGGAAGACCGACGTTTGGCGCGCCCCTGACAACCGCCCGCTCTGCTACCACTGCGGGGAGGCCGGCCACACGTACCGCCGCTGCCAGTACCGACAGATGGGGCTACGCGGATTCGCCGTGAACGCGCCGCGCCCGCAGCCAGGCGAACGGCCTCGCGACATCGACGACTACCTCACCGGAACACAGTGGCAACAACGACGACCTTCCCGCTCGCCGTCGCCCGGCCGCTACATGTCACTGCACCGCCGGCAGTACACTGGCCCAAACCGGGGTCGGTCGCCTAGCCCGTATCCGGAAAACTAAGGGCAGCAACCGATGGAGGTGCGGTTGCTGAACGACGAAACGTTGAAGATCCTCCGCCGTCGACGACGACGCCGCGACGAAGTTCCAAGCCCCCGCCGCACGCCGAACGACGTCCTGACGACGAAACTTTGCGACCCATGGAAGCAGACCTGACGACGCAACGCGGAAGCAGCGGTGCAAACCGACGTAGCCGTGACCCGACGCCGCGACGTACACGCAACGCAAGACGGCGGACTAGCGACCTCGACGTACTATTCGACGGACACAACGTTACCGCTCTCGTCGACACTGGGGCCGACTATTCCGTCGTTAGTGGGCCATTCGCCGCGAAGTTGAAGAAAGTTAGGAGTGCTTGGGAAGGTCCTGAAATCCGCACCGCTGGGGGTCATTTGATAACGCCGGCTGGAGTCTGCACAGCAAGAGTCAGCATCAGTGACCGAACCTATCCTGCGAGCTTTCGTATCCTGCAGCACTGTTCTAGGGACGTGATACTTGGGATGGACTTCCTAAGTGAACACGGTGCCGTAATAGACCTGAGATCTGAGTCAATAACACTAACCTCAAAAAAAGCGCTGCCGCCACACACGACGCCAGGAAAGCCCGTATTGAATGTGATAGAAGAGCACGTCACCATTCCGCCTCTCTCCAGCGTCATCATTTCCGTCGGCACCGAAGAACACGCAGACCTTGAAGGTGTCATCGAGGGCGATCAGCACCTACTTCTCAACCGTCAGATTTGCGTCGCAAGAGGCATAGCCGAGCTGCGTGATGGCAAAGCAAAGGTAGTGCTGACAAATTTCAGCCACGAATATAGGCACCTCAACATTGGTACGACGGTCGCCTACATCCACAAATTCGTGGAATCCAGCAATGCTCTCGCCCTCTTCGATGCTACCGAACCTGCTTCGACGAATCGACGAAACCAACCAGATTTCGACGTCAACCCGAGCCTCCCGAAGCACGAGCAAGACCAGCTAAAAACCCTGCTCCTACAATTCAAGGACTGCTTCTCGTCGTCATCAAGAATTCGACAGACCCCAGTCGCGAAACATCGAATCATAACAGAAGAAAGTGCCCGACCAATCCGTCAGAGCCCGTACCGAGTTTCGACGCGAGAACGCGAGGCCGTCAAGAAACAGGTCGACGAAATGCTACGCGACGACATCATCCAGCCGTCCAAGAGTCCGTGGGCGTCACCGGTGGTGTTAGTGAGGAAGAAGGATGGAACCCTACGTTTTTGCGTCGACTATCGTCGCCTGAACAAGGTCACGAAGAAGGACGTGTACCCTCTCCCACGAATAGACGACGCTCTAGATCGACTCCACAGCGCCAAGTACTTTTCGTCGATGGACCTCAAGACCGGCTACGGGCAAATCGAAGTCGACGAGAGAGACCGAGAAAAGACTGCCTTCATAACACCAGACGGCCTGTTCGAGTTCAAAGTCATGCCCTTTGGTCTTTGCTCGGCGCCCGCGACTTTCCAGCGCGTTATGGATACAGTACTGGCCGGCTTGAAGTGGCAGACGTGCCTTGTGTACTTAGACGACGTCGTTGTGTTTTCCTCAAATTTTGACGAACACCTTCGACGCCTTGAAGCTGTACTTCAAGCAATCAAGACATCCGGACTCACCCTGAAGCCTGAAAAGTGCCGCTTCGCGTACGAGGAGCTCTTGTTTTTGGGTCACGTGATCAGCAAGAATGGTGTTCGCCCGGACCCGCGGAAAACAGCTGCCATCGCTGCCTTCCCGCCACCCACCGATAAGAAGGCCGTACGCCGTTTTCTCGGCTTGTGCGCCTACTACAGACGCTTCGTCAAGGAATTTTCACGAATAGCCCAGCCACTAACGCACCTGACGAAGACCGACGTGCCATTCAAGTGGGAAACGGCGCAAATCGAGGCATTTCAAGAACTTAAACGACGCCTTCAGATGCCTCCAATACTAGCGCATTTCGACGAAGACGCCGATACGGAAATCCACACCGACGCAAGCAGCCTAGGACTCGGCGCCGTCCTCGTGCAGAAGACTGACGGGCTGGAGAGGGTCATCAGTTATGCTAGCCGGTCGCTATCAAAGGCAGAAATCAACTATTCCACAACGGAAAAGGAGTGCCTGGCCATCATCTGGGCAACATCGAAGTTTCGCCCCTACCTCTACGGCCGGCCCTTCAAAATTGTGAGCGACCACCACGCCTTGTGTTGGCTAGCTAACTTGAAGGACCCTTCAGGTCGCCTCGCACGGTGGAGCCTACGACTGCAAGAATTCGACATTCACGTCGTTTACAAGTCCGGAAGAAAACACTCTGACGCCGACTGCCTGTCTCGTGCCCCCGTTGACCCGCCGCCGCAAGACGACCAGGATGATGACTGCTTCTTGGGAACCATAAGTGCCGACGACTTCGCTGAACAACAGCGATCCGACCCGGAACTCAGAGGCCTTATCGAATACCTCGAGGGCAAGAACGCCGTCGTTCCGAAAGTGTTCAAGCGAGCACTGGCGTCGTTTTTCTTACGCAACGGCGTTCTCCAAAAGAAAAACTTCTCGCCACATCGAGCCAAGTACCTTCTCGTGGTGCCTCAAGAATTGCGACCAGAAGTCCTCGAGGCCCTGCACGACGACCCGACAGCAGGACACCTCGGTGTTTCCCGAACGCTGGCAAGAGTACAGGAAAAGTACTACTGGCCGCGCCTTGCCGCCGACGTCACTCGCTACGTAAGGACATGCCGAGACTGTCAGCGACGCAAGACACCGCCAACAAGACCAGCGGGCTTTCTTCAGCCGATCGAGCCACCTCGGCGACCGTTCCAGCAGATCGGGATGGACCTCCTGGGGCCGTTCCCAACGTCGACTAGCGGTAATAAGTGGATCGTCGTAGCTACCGACTACCTGACCCGCTACGCCGAAACAAGGGCCCTACCTAGAGGCAGTGCTGCCGAGGTAGCGAAGTTCTTTGTTGAAGACATCGTTCTGCGTCATGGCGCCCCAGAGGTCCTCATCACCGACAGAGGTACGGCGTTTACAGCGGAGCTAACTCGGGCGATCTTGAGGTACAGCCAGACAAGCCACCGCCGGACCACTGCCTACCACCCTCAAACCAATGGCCTCACCGAGCCGCTAAATAAGACCATCGCCGACATGCTGGCCATGTACGTTGAAGTCGAGCACAAGACGTGGGATGCCATCCTTCCGTACGTGACCTTCGCATACAACACGGCCGTCCAAGAAACGACGCAGATGACGCCGTACAAGTTGGTCTACGGAAGGAGCCCGGAGACGACACTCGACGCCATGCTACCGAACGTCACCGACGAAGAAAACCTCGACGCCGCCGCTTACTTACAACGTGCCGAAGAAGCTCGACAGCTCGCCCGCCTGCGCATCAAGACCCAGCAGCACACCGACAGCCGTCGCTACAATCTTCGACGACGCTTCGTGGAGTACCAGCCCGGCGACCGTGTCTGGGTCTGGACGCCAATACGACGACGTGGACTGAGCGAGAAGCTTCTTCGACGATACTTCGGACCGTACAAGGTACTTCGACGTCTCGGCGCACTCGACTACGAGGTTGTCCCCGACGGCATCACGAACTCTCAGAGGCGCCGAGCTCGACCCGAGGTCGTGCATGTGGTGCGCCTTAAACCGTACTATGCTCGTTAACGCACCTGATTACTCTAATGTTTGTCTGCTTAGTTTTCTTTAGTATTGCATGTATTCATGTTCTGTTTTTAAGCATCGGGACGATGCTTTTTCAGAGGGGGGCATTGCCACGTACGTTTCTGATCACTTTTGCTGCATTCGCCCACAAAGGCTGTCGGCAACGCTCAGCGCAAACCGCGCCTCATTCTTCGAGAAGCTTCACGATTATTGTAGATGATTTTGTTAAGATTGCGCGCAAGACGCGAACGCTCGAGCTCATTCTAGAGATTGCGCAACCACCAGCGATATCGCTGGAAAGTTCGATAGCGCCTGTATAAAAGCCCACGCGCTTGACCGCTTGTCAGTTGATCGACGGACGACGCCCTGTTCGCCGCTATCATTGTACAGCGTGTATTGCTGTAGTGCTAGTTCTCATTTTTCCGGCCACAAGTTCGGCCAAATAAACAGTTTCATCCTGCAAACGCCGACTGCTGTCTTCGTCGACGTCACGACCTCGTGACAATACAGCGTCTGCGTTTGCCGCGGGAGGCTTCGAGCTGCTTCCTTTTTGCTCCGCGCTTTTCACGCTAGAAGTGCGGATGTCGTCCATGTTGTTGCCAGGCATGGTTCCAGCAGTCAACAGAGCGTTTTAGTATGTCCAGTATTAATAAAGGCGCTGCGTAAAACCAAATATTATGTCCTCAAGCTGGCGCCAGCTATGGAGCACTAGAAACAACTAACAAACGCGTAATTTATGTCCCCCGAGATTTCCGAAGCACCCATCCTGACTCGCTAAGCCTACAGCATCGATTATTTGACTATGATTCAAAAACGGTGCCGAATCGGGACGAAAACATTGCTGTCGAAGCTTAAGGACATGAACCTTAAGCAAATGGAAGCATCAGTTCGGAGCTTACAAGGTACAGAGCGCACGGCGGGCAAATGATATATTCGAGGTGGTCGACAACTGCTTTTGGCAGTGCGGCACGTTTTTTCGGAAGCGTGAATGCCTCGCCGACAACCCTTGCCGTTGCGGCAGGCTTGCCGCTAGCGCCAGCGAAGACTGGGACACGACGTGAACGATTCAGTGCCCTGTCTTGCAATGCTTCGGCTACAAACTGTGCATGGAGCCAATCTGCGTGTCCCACGCCATATGTGCCTTGTCCCGAAGCCTCGAAAAGAGCCCTGAGTGCATGACTGACTGATTTCATTCAGGTAAGTTAAAATTATAAAACACACAGTGTATTTAGTAGGGCAATGTACACAATCGTACTTAGCGTACGTCTTTTGACCGAGCTGTTCAAAAGAACAAAACTGCACGAGCCTAAAACTACATTTATACGTGAATCATTAAAACGATTTTAGAGTCGTCTTCCGCTTACTGCGTTGCAATTAGTGGCGGAATTTTCTGTGGACTGTTATGCGGACAGAGACGAAGAATCCCGCTATCGACTCGCACACCGCTGCTGTCTCAAATAAGTTTACCCGCGCTACACTGTACCCGCGCAACCTGGCAAGTTAAGTGCACTTACGGGAGCACGCTCCGGACCCCTGAGTGGCCCTTTAGCTCTGCGGTGCTAACGGGAAAACAGGGAACATTGTAGCAAGAAGAAATGGCGACACACTGCGAGCGCGTTTTTCGAAGAAGTAGCCGAAAAAGAACAAATAACATTCACAAGTATGATTGCTTTACACCCAATCAGTCAGAAAAGAATGTTATTTTTTTTCTCACAGAGAACGCAGCTGTCTTTCAACAAGCGTTGCAATTTCAATACCGGCCCATACGCGCAGCGGTCTAACCAGCAAAGAGCGTTTCACAGGCGCACTCCGACAGGAGTATACTTTTCTGTCGTTTAGTTTGGTAAAGCGCACTTTAGCCGAAGTGTACTTACTCCATATAAAGTACACTTAACTGACCCGCTTCACGCGGGTAGTAACACTGTAATGCCGAAAGGCAATAAGTACACTTAACTGACCCGCTTAACGAGACGCGCCTCGTCCTAGCACCACCTCCAATGCTATCTATTCGCTCTGCTGTTGGTGGATGCCATTCTAGACGGTGACTCCGACCCACTCCGTGCTCCGACCCGTAGCATGCTTGTCGCGTCGTCAAGAGGCGCCTCATCTCAAACAGTTGTCATCACAAATGTTGGAAATGTCTGAATTGTACAATGCTTGCTGTCGGCTTCACGTCTTCTCCCAGGAGGGGGCTTTTGTTCTGTGAACCCCAAATATTTCTGAAAGCCTTCTTAGGAGTGTCCTGCTGACACATTTGCTTTGTAGCGCATGGCCACCGCATTCGTATAGTTCAGATATATTCGCCTTTCTGCGAGCAGGGATGCTTAGCCCAGGCAATACAGGAACAAAAGCGGGGAATTAGCGCAGTCGCTACGAGACTCGACTTTAGGACTTGGGGCCCTAGCTTCGAAAGTGCTGTAATAGCTTGTCTAGGTAGGGCAAGATTTCGAAGTTAGTGCCCCAAGTCCTAAAGTCGAGTCTCGTAGCGATTACGCAAATCCCCCGCTTTTGTCCCTGGATTGCCTGGGCTAAGCATCCCTACTCGCAGAAAGGCGAATATATCTGAACTACATGAATGCGTTGGCCATGCGGTACAAAGCAAATGTATCATCAGGACACTTCCTGAGAAGGCTTTCTAGAAATATTTGGAGTTCACGGAACAAAAGCCCCCTCTGGGACAAGACGTGAAGCCGACAGGAAGCATTGTACAATTCAGACATTTCCAATATTTCTGATGACAACTGTTTGAGATGAGGCGCCTCTTGACGGCGCGACAAGCATGCTACGGGTCGGACTCACCGTCTAGAATGGCATCAACCAACAGCAGAGGGAATAGAGAGCATTGAAGGTGGTGCTAGGACGAGGCGCGTCTCGTTTACATGTGTAATACCCGCGTGAAGCGGGTCAGTTAAGTGTACTTATATGGAGTACACTTCGGCTAAAGTGCGCTTTACCAAAACTAAACGACAGAAAAGTATACTCCGATCGGAGTGCGCTCTGTGAACGTTCTTTGCTGCGTCTCGACCGCGCGCGTATGGGCCGGTATTGAATTGCAACGATTGTATGAAAGGCAGCTTTCCTCTGTCAGAAAAAATAACATTCTTTTTCTGTCTAATTGAGCGTAAAGCAATCATACTTCTGTATGTTTATTTGTTGTTTTTCGGCTACTTCGAAAAACGCGCTCGCAGTCTGTCGCCATTTCTTCTTTGCTACAAGTGTTCCTTGTTTTCCCGTTTAGCACCGCACAGCTAAAGTGTCACTGAGGGTTCCGAAGCGTGCTCCCGTAAGTGCACTTACTTGCCAGGTTGCGCGGGTACAGTGTAGCGCGGGTAAACTTATTTGAGACAGCAGGTGTGTGCGAGTCGGATAGCGGGATTTCTTCGTCTCTGTCCACATAATAGTAGACAGAAAATTCCGCCACGAATTGCAACGCAGTAAGCGGAAGACGAATCTAAAATATTTTCATGATTTACGTAAACAATGTAGTTTTAGGCTCGTGCAGTTTTGTTCTTTTGAACAGCTCGGTTAAAAGACGTACGCTAAGTACGATTGTGTACATTGCCCTACTAAATACATTGTGTGTTTTATAATTTTAACTACCTGAATGAAATCAGTCACTCATGCACTCAGGGCTCTTTTTGAGGCTTCGGGACAAGGCACATATGGCGTGGGAGATACACATTGGCTCCATGCACCGTTGTGTAGGCGAAGAATTCGAAGACGGGGCACTCCGAATCGTTGACGTCGTGTCCCAGTCATAGCAATGTGGCAATGTTCGCTGGCGCCAGCGGCAAGCCTGCCGCAACGGCAAGGTTCGTCGGTGAGGCATTCACGCCTCCGAAAAAACGTGCAGCATTGCCAAAAGCAGTTGTCGACCAATCATTTGCCCGCCGTGCGCTCTGTACCTTGTAAGCTTCGAAATGATGCTTCCATTTTCTTTAGGTTCCTGTCCTTAAGCTTCGACAGCAATGTTTTCGTCCCGATTCGGCGCCGTTTTTGTAAGTCAAATAATCGATGCTGTAGGCTTAGTGAGTCGAGATGGGTGCTTCCGAAATCTCGGGGTACATAAGTTACGCGTTTGTTAGTTGACAAGAGTATGAAGTTGGGCATGTTGGTAATGCATCACCGATCATGTAGCGCAAAATTTGACACAGGACAAGAGAGGGGGACGAAGACGAGCGCTTACTTCCAACAGGATTATTTCGAGGAGCGCACACATATATACTCTCGAAATGCGCAAAACAAACAAATCAATCAAGAAGCTCACAATTGCCATGCGCGAAAATCTTACATTCCCAGGAAAGACAGTTCTTTTTGACAAAGCCCGAGAGAGGGAGTGCTGATGCAGTTCAGCCCTAATCTACAAATCCTCTCTGCCTCGATAATTTCTCTTGTCGTTTTATTTATGTTTTTTCCCACGATAACGGTGTCATGGAAAAGCGTGGAAAAGCAGTGGAAGTAAGCGCTCGTCTTCGTCCCCCTCTCTTGTCCTGTGTCAAATTTTGAGCTACGTGATCAGTTTGTTAGTTGTTTCTAATGCTCCATAGCTGGCGCCAGCTTGGGGACACATTATTTGGTTTTACGCAGCGCCTTTTTTAATACCGGACATACTAAAACGCTCTCATGACTGCTCGAACTATGCCTGGGAACAACACGGATGCGTCCTCGCCCTCCAGAGACAACACCAACGCAAGCAGCGTCTGCTAGCGAGTTTCTTGAAAACACTGACTGTTCGCGCTGCACATCCGTTCACCGGCCACCCCGTGTATATAGGCACTGGATTTTGACCTGCAATGTAGTGCCGGTGGGAGATTTCTCTTGTGCGTAGTTGAACAATAAATATTCGAAGCGTGCACGTTAACTAAAAGCGGACTGCGGGTCTCTGTGTCTAATCTTTCTCCTGCTCTCATTGCCTAGTAGCAGTGATTTTGCTGTGGGAAACACAGGGGCACTTCGCCCCTCCACAGGTTTCACGTTAGTGGAACTGGAACACCCTTCCCTACATGACAGGGCCCTCTCCATTTTGGTACATTTATTTCTTTGTAGCTATCTGTCCTACATGACAAAGAAAAATTGCCGCGTATCTGCGTGTTCCGCTGCAAACGCCGTGTAAAGACGATAGAGGAGGCGCTGCGTCTACGCTGCGTAGAGCTACTGTATATGCTACCTTTAGGTAGCAGAGTTGCGCATAGGTCTGGCTAGCAACCACAGCTATGCGGTGAAGTCGCACTCCGTTTTTGCAGGCAACATGCCTACCGTGTCGAAGGTTAACATGTCTGGTGTATCGAATACCAGCAATAAACATTGACTGTCGATGACTAGTGTTAATTCAGTTCGCTGAGTGGCGGCGTCGAAAAATACAGAAACTGGCCCGAGCGTCAGCTTCGCCGCAATGCATGGCTGCTAGCGGCGTTTGGAAGACAGATGCGCAAAGCTGCTACCTAAAGGTAGCATATACAGTAACTGCGTGAGATATGGACGCCATCTGGCAATACATCGGGAAACATGAGCTTGTGCAGAGGGTTTCCTTCCTCCGTGGCAGAGGGCGTTCGTCGGCGCGCATAGCATGGTATTTTCAGCGCAGCCGCATTTTCAGCGCAGCCGCAGCTTAACAAACTAGGGTCTTTAGAGAATTATGTATCTATGTATTTTCTATTAAAGGAACACACCACCTAATACTTACCTAGTGATGTTGCGCCTCGGATATGCGTAATATTTAGTTTTTGGTCGACAACGTTCACAAGTATGAACAGCCGTACCAGTTCAAGATGGGTGGGCGGTAAGCAAGTGGTTCAACTTTGGCCGGGTGGCTGACTCGGGTGGCAGACAGACAAACAGAAAGACACACAGGCCAAAATTTCTGCGTTTAGGTTTCCCAAGAAAGACTATCGTCTTTAAAACTACGGACGAGAAAATGTAGCTTTTCTGTACCCAAGCTCAAGTTTACGGCGCGATGACAGCGCCGCGCTGCGGCTCTAGAGAGAAGCTCTGGCGAAACTGGGGGCAGGCACAGCCTACTCAGCCTGTTTGTCGGCAGCGGGAGCATGCGCGCGCCCGCGTTGCTCAGTCGGTGCGAGGAACTGGGGCGCCGTGCCGACAGCTTGGCACGCTGAACGGAGAGGCTTGCTGTGCGAAGCTGCATTTCCGCGTTGGCCGAAGCGACCCCGTGGAAGCGAGGCCCGCAGTATTGCTGTGTCGTGGCTTGCCACAACACTGCAGACAACACCGAGGTACGCGATTCACGTGTGATTCGCGTGTGAACTGTATCGGTTCCCGGGCATGATGCGCGAGAAATAAAGGCGACAAGCGGGGATCACCGCAGTAAGGAAAATCAAGTACGTCGTAGCTGACAGCGCTGTCTCACCTTCTGTTTTGACTGTCTCAGTTCACCGCTTTCGTTCGTTTCTACTACCTGAATCGGTACGTAACGCGGCGCATGTACGCAACCACTACAGTAATGAATACTCGCTGTCTTCTCGCATTGTGAAAGTCCGGTTACGGTTGTGCGTGAAACAACCTTCTGTTTTGATTCCCCGTGGTCGTGAGACCTACCCGTCGTTGTTGAACGTTCACACTCACGTTATACCGTTATCGTTGCGCGGTTGGTTGAATTCTACTGAGCTGGGCACATTGTCAAATGTTCAGCGCCTGTAATTTACGCGTCCGGAAGGCTGCTTATCATGCTGGAACGGACGTCTGTGCACTTTCAGCAAACTGACATCGTTCTGCTGGTTTGCTTTGTTTTTGTCACTTTATTAGGGTGATATATATTTAAGCCGCTAAATATAACTGGCACTTATTACATGCTTTGCAATTGCTACCTTGCAGTAGCCAGCTTCTAACCTTGCGCGATTTTCTAGCCGCGTTCGCGCAGCAGGTTTTATACGCCTGTAAAGTCGATATTGCCACGCCCACTTCTTCTTTTATTTTGATGTATTCGGGTTTGACCAGCAAGGACGGTTACCAACGCTCGACGCTGTCCGCGAAGCTGTGTTCGAGAAACTTCGCGATTGTAGTAGATCGTTTTGTCAAGATTGCGCGCCGCACGCGAATGTTCCATCTTTCTCGAGAGATAACGCCGCCACCAGCGATATCCCTGGAAAGTTCGATAGCGCCTGTATAAAAGCCGACGCGCTTGACCACTTGTCAGTTGATCGACGGTCGACGCTCTGATTGCCGCTATCTGTGTATTGCTTTCAGTTTCCCGGCCACAAGTTCGGCCAAATAAACAGTTTCATCACGGACGTGCTGACTCCTGTCTTCGTCGACGTTACGACCACGTGACAATATCATTATAAAAAGAGAGTGCAAGCATGACGCGAGAGCCGAAAAAACGAGGCGAGCAGTTCAACTTGCTTCACAGTGGTTAAAGCTCAGTGAACTTCCTCGCTTCTTATTCGGCCGGTGATGATCCAGCGGCTCGGACGACTCGACTCTCACTTCTCAGGAAAAAGTGCCATGGCCGTATAATTTTTTTTACAGCGAAAGCTGTGATGAGATCATTTCAGCTGCCGTTTCGGCGCCGTAGTTGTCCGCCGAAGCCGCCGCTGTCCGTAACCACTATTGCTTGAAATAAAAACAAACGAAATAAGAAAAAACTTCCAGGATGGAATGAGGTTCGAACCTGGGCCCTCTGCGTGCGAGCGCTGTATTCAACCTCTGAGCCATGCCGGTGCTTGAAACTGCTTTGCAAAAAGCTCCTATACAGGCTTCATGTCGGGAAGGAACCACATTAGCATATGCAATATAGCGTGGTAGAAGAGTAAAATAAGCATTCTATGCCACTGTCCATCCTACCAGACTCAATGAAGTCTTCTAGGAGCCAAACTCAATAGTCTTCATGCAAGACCGCTATCCGAAAAGAAGATACTGGGACCTTGGCTCATGGTTACCTGTATGCACAAGGCCACGAAAGCACTACTGAGCTATCCGAAGGCGACTGGACTTCACGAGCGTCTGTGAACTTCCAGCGCAAGTCCGTGTTGTGTTTTCACGAAGTGCTCACGAAAGTGTTTTATGCCGGGGCCCACCACAGCTGCAGTGACTTATTTCCGTAACGGATATGGCGTCGTAAAATATATAGACTAAGAGATGCCAAAGAAAAAAAAAACTAGAAGAAAAAGTTCAGCCACCGCGAGTCGAACTTACGACCCCTCGTCCGCAGCGCTCGGCGCGAAACGACTCGGCCACAGACGGCACGATCTTCACCATACTAACGGCGAGCTATTTATACACACCATTCAGCATTGGCGGTACTCAGAGATCGGTGGCACTTCAGCGTGTTTTTGTTATCTCTAGCGAGATGGCGCGAAGTGCTCGAAGGGTGCGCTTTAAAGGTCGTCACCCCGCGCTTTGCGATGAGCGGGCGCCTCTACAGGGCTTGGTCGCTCTGTGCGCGCGCTTATCTCGCGATGACTGTGGTTTGAACGTCTTGTGCTCTACCCACAAGTTTGCGTTGAAGTTGCGAGACCAAGAAGGTCACTTTGCTCACTGCAGCGGTCGCTTATGCGAAATGAGCGTGCTGCCAACACACAAATATCTTACAACTGTTACAGTTAGTTCGCGCTCATCCTGTGTATACTTGTGCGTTTCGTTGCGCGCATCCTCCTTTGCGTTTGAACAGCGCGCTTTAACTGTCGAGCTGTGACAGTTGTAGTTTCCGCGCTCATCATGTGTCTGTTCTTCCGCGCGTCCTTTCTGCTTGAGGAGCGCGTTGCAAGTTAGACCTTGTTGTCGTTCTTCGCGTGACATTAAAATTTGTTGCTATAGCATTCATTCCTTCGCCCTTGTCGTGAAACAATTCACATTGGCAGTTTCCTTCTTCGTAAAAACAATACAGAATGGAACTCGTCTCCCGGACGATATCGTTATGAATCTGATAATGAAACCTTTCTTCTTCCGTCTAACGATGCCCACAATATCACTGCCAATAAGAATGATTTGTTGCCTCCAAACGTTTTAGGTGTTAAAAATGTATGACTGTGTCATTGTTTATAATTTGTGTAACACTGTTATTCGAGTGTATTTTTCTTAACAGTATCTTGTGTATCGTTGTCATTGTCGTAACTATTACATCGATTGTTAACTGTGTTATTACCCATGTGTGTACCTCCCCTACGCAATGCCTTACGGCGATGTAGGTGAAGTGTAAATAAAAATAAATAAAAAAAAAACAAGCGCTCAACTACGTCTGTGAAGACGCGTTACACTTTCGTGTTTTACTGATTCCTATGACGGAGGGATCTGCATTGTATTTTCTTTCTTTTGTTCTCTGTCTTATCTATTATTCATTCTTCCCCCACCCCACGTGTACGGTAGCCAACCCAGCCTAGCTTCGTTAACCTCTTTGCTCTTCTGCTTCGTTTCTCTCTCTCTCTCTCATGAAAAAGCTTCATTTTCGGCATACACGGCTCTTGAAGAAGCGCCGTAAATCGTACTGTCGTGTTGTTATGAGTGGTAGCTTTTTCATTGCCACCACCATCATCAGACTCCTTGTATCCGCTGCAGGACGAAGTAGTGGACGCAAGACTTCTGTTCAGGACTGCGGGATAGTCCAGATGCGGAAACGCACACAAAAAAAAAAGAGCACATAGGTGACCTTCTCAGTTCTCTCGAAAACAGAGCAAGACTTCGAGTGGTATTAAGACTACATTTGCCAGTGAGACCATTAAGTACTGTATAAATCAATATTATAAACGTTATTATATTATGCTCTCTGCGATTCAATACTATAGAAATAATAGAAAATAAAACACAGATAACAAAACCTTACCATCAGTTATGATGAAATAACCTCGTTTTCATGGAGTTGTCAGTGTGCCTACATTTAGACAAAGTCTCGAATTTCAGAGAGACAATTTGGAATGTTTTCAAAACCAGTATCACGTGTCCTCGACATTCATAACTAAAATGAAACGTTAGTATTATAGGCTCCCTATACTTGAAGCCTCAAGAGTTTCGTCTACCCACTATTTTACTCTTTCTATGGGCCTTCGTGCTGAGGAAAGAACAAGCTCTAGTAAAGATATCAAAAGTGAGAAGACCTTCAGAAAAGGTGAGGGAAAGGGGTTGGTGGGATTGCTTCTATATAAAGCAGTGGTGGCAGCATTCCTTACCTGCAGCGACGCACATAAACGACTTTTCCAGAGGTGGATTAAACTGAGTAGATTATGCTCGATGGACGAAATGGGTAAGGGCTTATCCGTAATCCGCCATGCCTCCACGGGTCCTAGCTTTGTGCTCAAGCTTGTCTAGCAAGATATCAAAGCGAGGAGATCTTCACGAAAGGTGAGGTGTCTGTCCTTGCAGTCACGGTGAATAACAAAACTATCACGACGATTAAGTTAGAAGATGAAAGTGGATTACAAAATGGGGCGGCCGTAGATGAACAATATCCCGTTGGTCTTTGCCTTTTTTATGGTGCCAGCGGCTAGGTCCAGTCGCTGCTTGAGATGTCTTGCGCGGTGCGGAAAATACAAAAGCTGGACCACCGTGGAAGGACAGCTGACACTTGATGTAAGGTTGTAGGCGTGACGACAGCCAGCACACAAACGCACAGAAGAAAAGTGCTCACCTCTGTGACAGCCAATAACGATGTCTCGATTGCAGTAGAGGTGGATTCAGCAACGGTAGAGAGAAAGTCCGCGTTAGCATGCGCCGACACACAGCATGATAAGAAAAAAAAACACAGCAGTCACGGTTCGGGGACGCGTGTCTTTTATGCGATGGCACACTGTCGGGGATGACGCACCCTCGCCGAGAGAGGAAAACACAACGAAAGAACAGGTGCTTCCTAGAGTTTAAAACCCTTGTCTTGGATAGCAGGAAGGAGGACAGTCAGCCGAAGTCGAGTCGACCGTTGGAACCGACCCAATGCACGCCGGGAGTTCGCGAGCGCAACTGCTGTGACGGAGCGCTCGTGCTCCATGTTTTCTTTCCCTTTCTCTTTTTCTCCCTTCCTCCTTTTCTAATCGGGCTCTTGTCCTTCCCGACTGACTCCGGGAGAGCCCTTTCCTCCTCACCTCTTTTTCCCCAACGAAGCCCCGCTCGATTGCCTTGTACAGCCTCGTGCTACTGTTTCAGCGTGTTCACTAATCTTCTTGCCGGCGTATGTTAGAGGTTTGTTTATTTTAAAATTGTGCGACATACATGACAAAGTGCCCCTTCTCGCTGTGGCGTTCTCCCCCGTTATCGGCCCCGTTATTGCCTTAACTTTCTTCCCTAAGACCTCCCTAGCTTTCGCCCAGGGCAACGCGCTTCGGCTCTCTTCTATCCCCAAACACACTCCATTCCTTCCCTATCGCCGTTAACCCTCATCCCATCGCGTTCTTGCCTCGAGCGGAGCGTGTGGCGTGCTTTTCTCTGGGGACACTTATGTGAACCGAGCCGGCAGGGACTGTTCCTTCGCCGGCGGTTGTGTTACGCGAGCGCACTCTGGGCTTGGAACGTAGTGTGTGTACAAGCAAGGATAGAAGAGACGAACCGTGGTTCGTGTTGCACGCTAGACTGCTGGGTGTCGCCCAAGAAAAAAATGTGATGTGCAGTGGGCCAAGACTGGCGGCAAAAGAAAGGGCGAGAAGCAACGAAAACTGACACACTCAGCGTGCGTCCCTGAGGGAGAAGCGGGGAAAAAAGGGAGGACAAAAATTACATAGGCGTTTGTCTCCAAGTAACCACCACGAAAAAAAAGCATAATAAGGAAAACGGAAGTTCCTTTGCGTTTTCGAGAAAAGAAGAGCTGCAAGAGCCTGTCTGTCATCCTCAAAAACAACGTATGCAGTCGCGACGGCGTTTGATGGCCTGCTTTCTTTTGTTTTTGTTTCGCGAATTAATTTTGCTGTTTCCTTCGTTCCGTGGTTCGCGGCCCGCGGAGTGATTCAGTGCTCACTGCGTTTGAACAACACTGTTATCCCGAAATATGCCAGTTATATACAGCACCCAATGTGGTGTTGTACATCCTTTGGTTTTTGTTCCCTCGCCTCTGCTGTCCAAGTGTAAATCGCAGCAAAAATGGCACGGCTGACGCCACATCTTAGCCGTTCGGCAAAGCCTTTCGGAACGTTGGCACCGCACTGTTCGCACCACCGTGCATCAGACATCTCCTATAACCATTTCTTGGGGCCATATATTGCAGTACACTTTGTTATTGCGTTTGGGACTGACCGCAATAAGTTACGTGGTTACGATACGTTCTGCGTGACTGAAGGACAGGACAGCTTGTGTGCGTGGTGCTTTGAAGCAGATAAAAAAAAAAAAAACATCTGAAGGCTGCGCAGTTTCACTAAGCGGGTAAAAGGAGACCGTGTTCAAATTTCGCAACAGTTGGCGGGCTTTTTATTTATTTACTTTTTTACTTGGTTGCCTGCCTGGCTGTAGTGTCGACCACGCCGCGTAGGAAGGCGCGCGCATTGCGACGCATGGGGCGACGACCTTTAAATCGCGCCCTGCGAGCGCTTCGCTCCTTCTCGCTAGTGATGACCAAAACACGCTGAGGTGCAACCAATCTCCAAGTACCGCCAACGGTAAATAGTGTATATAAATAGCTCGCCGTTAGTGTGCTGAAGACCGTGCCGTCTGTGGCAGAGTTGGTTCGCGCCGCGCGCTGCGGAGCGAGGGGTCGTAGTTTCGACCAGGGTGTCGGGACGAAATGTTTTTCGTTTCGGTTTTAGTTTCGTTCTACCGCAAAAAGTTCCGTTCCGTTTCTGTTCCGGATCGAAAAAAAAAAACGTTCCGTAACGGTTCGTAACGGTTTTTTATGCAAGAATTCGAAGTAAAGGTAATCATAAAAAACATTGGATTTGTGATGTAGTTACTTACCCTCCTCTTAAGAAATTGGAACAAGGGTAAAACACGTTCTTCAGAGTAGTGGAAGTAACTGTACCACGAATGCCTACCAACTAGCACAAACCAGTATTAATTTCAAAGTCATAGTATTTATTTTCTCAAAAGACAAACACGATTTTGTTTAGTGGGCTCAATGCTTTGTGTCAAGGGAGTGAGCACGATCTCAGAAGCAGCACGTAATTGAGTGTACTCTCTGATGTGCGAGACCGCTGTTCTGATAGAAAGATAGCCAGGCCTGCGCGGAATACGCAGCACAGTCACAGCGAAAGATGGAAGAGCGGAGTTTGTAGAGCCCATTGTAGAGTCTCTTGGGGCAACTAATACAAGTACACATGCAAGGTATCCACTACGCCATAAATCATCACAATTTTTCTGAAGTAGCGAAGCTCCCACTTTGCCATTTTTCGCCATTCTTCGGAGAATCGGTACCCGCTACACATCTGTATGGCATTATGAGCACTTTGTGCTGTGGCTGCTGCTGATGAAATATTATGGCGGGGCACTTCGCAGTGGGTGGGAAGCAATGTTGCGGAATGTGCGCCTCCATTCCCTTCCAATTCCATTCCGGGGAATTAGAACTTTCCGCAATTCCATACCTTTCAATTCCTCGGAATAAAAAACTTAGCCCATTCGGACAGTGGGAATGGCCGGGCAGCTCAATTCCATTTCTGCAACTCTTCAACGTGGGAAAGGCATCTTGATAGTTTTATTGAGTTAAGAATGAACGCCCCATAAAGCTGATGTCATCAGATGTATTAAGAACTGCAAAAGTACGCAAAACACGTTACCAAGGTCGATGGATAGTAGCTTGGTGACATATCTCGTGCAGTACAACTGCCCTACTAATTCCCATGGGGGCAGTTCTACCGCTACCTATAGTATTTGCATGGTGAGCGCGTTTGAACGAATGGTGGTGTTTTATTAATTTTCAAGCCTAAATGTGCTAATCCTAAAATGACGACATAGCGTTTTTTTTGCTCACAAACGAAGTATTCATGGAGGCTAAGCAGTTTTGCCACGCGTCTGGAGCGGTCGGAAATATGGAGAAAACTAAGATTGGTTATGGGGAGGAAAACCTTCTAGATCTGCTGGCATTAATTGGGACAGTGCACCGCTCGGGCACCTTGTGTCTTTGCATCGAATACGGAACGCTGGGTCGCACTGCTCGTCAGCACTCATGTTTGTCAAGCGCGCGTCGCAAGGATAGATAGGGTGAGGAGAACTTTCTGTGTTCACCTGTGCGCAAGTATGCAATGTCTTCCTCGTCGCAAAGCTTATTTACATGTGTCAGGTACTAAACTGCTCGTGAGATAAATATCAGGCTGTGCATAGAGTATTCGCCACTTTCGTGTGGGGGTATCAATGGGAACCAACGCGCAGAAATAATTTGTTTTCTCCCTTCTGCGTCTGCTGGGATAGTGCATTTGTTTGTACACTAATTTATGCCTCGGTTAGTAGTAGGCGTGTTGCTTAAAAATGCACCGTGGTTGTAATTAGCCAATCCATATTAAAAATACTGCTTTATTGTTAATTTCGAGGCTCTGAATTACTAATGTTTCAATTTTGAAAAACAGGACGTAGAAGAAAACGTGCTCTATTTTCGGAAAAAGGCGTAATTCTACTCCCATTCCATTCTGTGCAAAATGCGCTTAATTCCATTCTCATTCCATTCCTCCAAGCGTTGTCCCCATTCCATTCCGGGATCGGGAAAATGTGGAACGATTCCGGAGTGATTCCAGTTCTGGTGGGACTACTCCGCAACACTGGTGGGAAGCATTAAAGCAGGGCTTAAGGTCTTCCTTCATTGGAGGGGGGGCCCACAGAGGGCGGCAGCCTATATACATACATACACACATGCATACAACCCCTCCTTAAGAAATGGAAGCCCCCCCCCCTTCGATCTCCCCCTGACTTTAAGCCCTGCATTAAAGCACACACTCTTTGCGCTACTAGCATTGTCTGATGACTCGATGTTATTTTCCTTTTCTGCCACGCTATATTACAAATGCTAACGCGATTCCTTGCCCCACGTGACGCCTGTAAAGAGTGTTTTTGTGAAGGAGTTACAAGCACCAGCGTGGCACTCTGGTGGAAGACCCGACTGCCACACAGAGGGCGCGGGTTAAAATCCCTTCCGATCCTAGAAATTTGTTTCTCCTTTAATTTTTTCTTATATCACGCGATAGCGGTCACGGACACCGGCGGCGGCGGCGGAGAACTATGGTGCCAAAGTCAGCTGTTGCGATCTCATAACAGCTTTCGCTGTAACAAGCTTCAGCGCCGACAGTGCCCTCTCCACTTTGGCCTGTGTGACAGGCGCACGAAAGTCAACTCACGTTAATATAAACATCTCTGGTTGCCACTGTTTTCGTTTTTCACACAATTTCAACATATCTCTGCTTTGGAATTCCTGTCTGAGGTGCGCGCTAATACTGAACCCTGGGATACGCATAACTGCTCACGTCGCATGAGCTCAGTTGTTCCGGATTTCGAAGTTTTCTTGTGAACCGAAAAACGATTGAAAAAATTTCGGTTTTACTCCGGAACGAAATAATAGATAAACTTTCCGTTGCGCTTTCGTTCCGGTCAAAAATATCGTTTTTTTTCGTTTTTCGTTTTTGGTTTTCGTTCCGTTCCGACACCCTGGTTTCGACCACCGGTGACGGAACTTTTCCTTCTGCTTTTTTTTCCTTGTCATCTGTCAGTGGGTATTTCACAACATCATATCCGTGACGGAGATACGTCAGTAGAGCCGTGGCGGATCCCGGCATAATCATTTCGTGTTAAAAGAAAAAAGCGCAGTTTTTCCGTATGTAAACCGATTGGCGCATTGGCTGTAGCACATATATGATCCAGGTACGGCGTAGATGTTCAGTTTTTTTTTTCGAAAGATAAGTCGCATCTTCCCAATTATTGAGAGTGCGCTGACGTATCAGAAGGTAAAAAGCATGCGCACTAGTGTTAATCTTATAATAACAGGTATATCTCACGTGTTAAATAGGGTTGTATGTCATTCCATTATCATGCGACAGAGAGTAACGTGGTGCAAAGAAACAGTGTGTGAATCTTCGACTAAGAGAGCATGTGCTATCACTTCAAGGGGTTGCGCGACTTCATCTACCGGAGCATTGCAGGCCCTTCGGTTGTCGCCCCATTTTGAAGAAAACCACCTTCATTTTTAAACTAATTTAGAAGAGAAATCGCTGAGGCCTACAATATAACGATTAGGGACAAGATATGTACCAGTGAGCCGTCAGTCGCTCTTCATGACAAGGAAAAAAATTACCTTTGCCACCTTGATTTGGTGTAATTTTGACAATGCTGCCTTGGTATATCTTTGTGTTTTGCACATGACATGGTTTCTGAACTTGGTACATATATATGTTTAACAATTCTTCAATAAAATATTTGAGAGTCAGCGCCGTGTTGTTAATTTTGCTGCCTTTTGCCCGTGTCTAGTGTTGCGCTGTAACGAAGTTCAAGTTAAACAAAATATCGGAGTAGGTTTAGGGTTAACCTGGATGCTTAGGCGAGTTGGTACGACATAATTAAAATCAAAACAGACTTACAACAATGTTTATTTCTCCCAACCACGCATATATACCTGCGCAGTAAATAAAAAAATCAACGAAAAATAATAAAAGCAGATCAAAGATAAAAGCCATTCGTCATCATCATGATTGCGCACGATGAACGTCACGCGTACCAACGTGCTGAAGAAAATCATTTGCTTTCTCCGACAAAGCGATCGAAGGCTTGCTGACGCACACGCTGCCAAGTCTAGCCATTTCTGAAGCCTCATACATTTCCCGTATGAGCTGCTCCTGATGATAGTTTCTTATAATATTTGGAACTCTGGCGCTGCGATTGTTCAGCCACCATGTACTATTCTGGACACTGTCAAATTCCGCCATCCTGTCAAATTTCGTAATGACGGCATTTTAAGGCAATCGGAGGGGCCGTGGCCGCCCTCAGGGCCCATCAGACTTGACCAGCGGCGGAATTCGACAACACGGTGGAATTTGACACTGTCCATAATAGGGGGCACAATGACGGGAGCACATGGATTTGCCTGCCTTCGGCTTCGAAACGCAATTTCTGGGCCCTTTGTTTATTGTTGTGTCTTGGCTTTTCTTGCGGATAAAAGAATCGCTCGTTGTGAACCTCGTGAGCGGATTTCAAATGATCAACTCACAAGAGTCAAGGTGGTGAAGTGGGACTGCTGAGGTCTTGCTGAAATTCTAAGACAAAGCGGCTGCAGGCGGCTGCTACATGGGTTCTCTTCAATGCGCCAAACAGTTCACGAAGTGCTGCTCCCTGGAATTCGCAAATAAAGGTTGCAGGAGAAGTGCAGCGCTGGGTTACTATTTTTATGCATGCGTGCTGCGTGTGAAGTAGCAGTGCAGCAGACGACACTCGTAGCAGACGACGTCGCTTTTTTTTTCTTTTTTATTAAGTTGTGCTGCGCCTCAGAAAAACAAACAATTGTTGATGCAGTTGGTTTATCCCAACGCGCAATAACCGTAGTCGCAAGTTACAGATGAAGAAAATCGTGGTAAGTCGGTTATTTCAAATGGATATCACATAAAAAAAGAAGAGAACAAGAAAGCGTGGGTGTGTGAGCAAAATCTCCGCGATTCACACAGCGTTTCGGCAGGTTCATCACTAGGCTACACTTTTGCGTTCCTTGAAACTGCTCATCACAACACATGCACTTTTTCGTACAATACAAAATATTTTGTAGCGTTAGCTACACTTGCCTAGCCGGAGCCGATTTCGCGTGGATCCTCATGAGCCGTGCTCTGAATGCGCGAGGATCAGTGACGTCACACAGCTGGCTCACCGGAGCCTGCATCTCGCGCGCTCTCCGCCACCGCCGCGCGCGATTCGGCGCTGCTGGTCTGCGCATTCGAGAGGAGTGACGTCGTAGTCATAGACACAGTGTCACCGGCGCGCGCGCAGCTATTCGCCTTCGCTGTGCAGTCGCCGTCTGACACTGCGCTGGGGCCGCTTAATAGCGCCTCTGACTGGCGTTTGCAGGTGGGTAATACCATGAGGAAGGAGAGTGCAAATGCTGCTCGACGGCGTAGAAGAGCCGAGAAGCTTATCTCATCTGATTCCGAAGCAGTTGCCTGGCAATGAGCGGTTTAGCGTACGTAGAATGAACAGAAGAAGGCTAACAATCCTAGACAATCTGGAAAGCTAAGAATTATCAGCTGAACCTTTGCTAACGCTACGTGTATCTTGGCATAGCCAAGCTAAGCCACTGCAAATTTTTTAGTTGAGATCGACTACTGCAGCTGCCTCGCATACCTGCGTGGTGGGACGTCTGACTGCATAGAAATAATCAAATGTACGCAGAATCCGTACCGGTAATACACATTGACTTTTTATGCGCTTATAAACAGTAATAAAGTGCAACCAATCTGAAATCTAGGCGTATTGCACGGAAAAAAGTATTCGCATTTCCTACTTCACCCCAAGAAATTGCTGTGAAATCCAGACGTCAGCAGAAATGGCAACATTTAAAGAGGAGCGGATTCAGGAGTCTGCATTGGGGGAAGGGGAGGGGGCTATATTGCACAACTCGCAGTAACTTATGGTAAGAGGGCGAGAAGGCGACGGCTTTTTCTTTCGCGGATAAGGCACCGTTCAGTCGAGTTTGCCAGTCTGACTGCAGCGCCAGAATACATAGCCTAGTGGATAAAAAAAGCAACCTCGAGACGGCCTCAATGAAATTGGAACGCGACGCGCGCGTTTCGCGCCCTGCATCTGTCGGCGGATTATGGCCGGGATACATGGGGGACGCGAGCACGCGTCTATTTTCTGCATGCCCCTAACGGTGAATGTCGAAGACTTTGAGACGGGGCTGTGTGAGCAACGCAGCTCCATCTGGTCAGTGTGCGGTGCCTATTCTTCAACGTAGCACATGCTGCGTTTAAGTGCTTGCTTGAAACGTGACAGAGGAACCGGTGTTCTTTAAAGGGCGCCTCATGAGGCCACATAACAAATTTTAGTTAGATGCTGGAAGTTGTTGTGTGCCGAATGAAGAGCAGTGTACCGCAAGAATTTTTCAAATCGGTTCGGTACGAGCTGAGAAAAACAATAATTTGTAGCGGCCCGAAACCATGTCGCGAGGAGGCGAGTTTCAAGCCCTTGCCACTCGCCCCGTGTAGCCTTAGCAAGCCAAATCCCTTCCCTGCCCTCTTCACTTGACACATACGCATGAACACGTCATGCGCATGTATGGTCACGTGCACATGACGTGCCCGAGCCAGCCCGAGCACGCGAGTGGCGTTGCACTGTCGCTACCTTTTTTTTATGTAGCGGCCGTGGGCGTTTTGTCGGCGTTCTCTGTGGTGTACTGCCTGTTTCTGCGGGACGGGCATGAAAGTTGAGACATTTGTACGGGCACGAGAGTGGCGGTATCATGAGCCAGTGCAGCATTAACGTTTACTTACACGCCGTAGAATAAATGAGCATAATGAGTGCTCGAACGCGCCGGAACATTACTTTCGTTTGCAAGGCTGGCGTCTGCTCGATGCGCTAACCGCGGGGACACGAACGCACGGGAAAGGGAGGCACATTAGCCCCGCATCTCGCTGCAATTCACGAAAAAAAATAAAAAGGACGCACACATTCCCTTTGTGTGTCTCTATATTTCTCTCAAGTTTTATTGATCTATTCAAGCAACAAATTACACAAACTACACATGTTGTGTCAAATAATTATCGCAGTGTCACGTGCTACTGTTGGCGATGTCAGAGCACAGTCGTCTACGTCGATGAGCGACGTCACAGCACTACCGTCTACGTAGGGCCATTTTCTCATGTACGTCATCCCCTCATTCTCTAAAGCGCGCGCCCGCGAGAGGAAGGGCAAGCAGCGTTCACCTTGAAATTTGACCCATTTCCGCGGCGCGTAGCGTTGCAAATTTTCGCAGACGTGATCGTGAACGCCCACTGTATGCATTGCGCTCGTTAGCTCAAACTTGTCAAACCTGGTGAGGGGCCCTTTAAAAAGGACTCTGGTGAAATGTATTTGCGCGTGCGGTAAATGTTCTGAAATAGAAAGATAATCGTGGACACTGAAGATTTTGCTGTAACTGTTACCGCCGGTGTCACGCACACCCTGCCGAATACCAGTGAGCTGGGACGGTGCCGATTTCATTGTTATCAAAAGCGCCCGGGAAGACATAGGCGGTTGCTTTTTGTTTCGTCTAACTTAAATATCAGTATTAGACAGTATCAAGGCTTAGCTTGAGCTAAAATACTTCGACAAGTGTACTCGAAAGAGTGTACTGATCGATTTACGTCCGCCGCGGTGATGTGGTGGTTACGGTGCTCGGATGCTGACCTGGAGGTCGCGGGTGCGTAACCGACCGCGGCGGTCGAATTTTGATGGACGCGAAATTCTAGAGGCCCGTCTACTGTGCGATGTCAGGGCACGTTAAGGAACACCAAATGGGCGAAATTTCAGGAGCCATCCATTACGTGCCTCATAATCATGTCGGGGTTTTGACACGTTAAAACCCAGATATTAATGATCGATTTACGTCGCAATGCCTCCCACGGTGGCAGAGTACTTCCTCCTGCTAAGACGCAGCCATCTCCCTCGCTGTTTGATATTTCGTTTTGCTAGTAGAACAAACAACAAAACGCTTGACTTCTTCTGCAACTTCTTCTGAGTAGCCAACGGCATAGCAAGTCGGCATCACGCTGCAGCTGATGCCACCGTGCAAAAGTTAAAGAGCATAGTTTCACGGGTAGTCGTCCTACGCTCCCTCATGGTGACGTTTTACGGCGAATGAAATTCACGGGGTCATCTTGAGCCTGGTCCGATAGACCTGTCCATCACAGAGAAGGGGCACCTCCTTTCTGTACTCTTGCACGCCACAAAGGCTGACGTCACTGCTTCAGCAGTGCTTTTTCTTTGGGTGGAGAAGGGGGGGGGGGAGGTCGCGCATACTTAAAGAAGCGCACGGAGGGTATTTTGGCCACATTCAAGAAGCCTACGGTGAAAATGTGCACAGGAAGCAGAAAAGGGCGAAGAGAGAGTAGAAGTGAAGATTCTCCTTTACCCGTTCATAATTTTCAGCTCCGTCTTAACAAAAATACTGACTTCACTTCGCAGCTCTTCAGGGCATGAAGAACTCTTCCTGAAATGGATGGATGGATGGATGGATGGATGGATGGATGGATGGATGGATGGATGGACGGATGGATGGATGGATGGATGGGTGGGTGGGTGTATGGTGAGTGGGTGGGTGGGTGGATGGATGGACGGATGGAAGGAAGGATGCATGCATGCATGCTATGAGCGTCCCCTTTATAACGGGGCGGTGACATGTGTGCCCCCAGGCTCGAAAAAAATTTTTGGCCTAATGGCCTAAATCGATCTTGCTATAGAAAAAAAAATTCACAGCCCAGTTCTCTGCCCTTGCAGCGAGTGTCCTTATTTTCCGCACTATTTATATTTGTCCTTTCTCTCTAGTTTTTTGTCACCAGTACTGGAAACGAAGGACCGGAATGCGCCTCCTATTGACACTATTTTTTTTCATGAATGTCTTGCACTCCTCGGGTCACCATAAAATTTCCCTTCTACTCTCGGGAGCGTGACGACGATCAATTTGGGCTTTTGTCGTCACACTCAAGAAAGCCACGTTCAATTCTAAGAACGTCCTTCCAAGGTCATTTCACCCCCAATGCACCATTGGATGTACCAACAGGGAACACTATCTTTAACTAAGGCACGTTGCCGGGCTAGTTGGTTCGGAATCATAAATCATATGGCGTAGCCCACCACGACAGGGACAGAGAAAGCGCCGCACACACACAGCGCTACGTGTGTGTGCGTCCCTCTTCACTGTCCCTGTCGTGGTGGGCTACGTCATACGAATTATGAGTGTCTATAGCTTTGCCGAAAGGCCTCATTGGGCTCTGTGAAAGCGCGCCTTCCTACCTGGAGCAGTCAAGGATGCAGTGGTGAAGGCATACGGTAAGGTTGGGGGAAAGAAAGTAAAGAGATGTTTATTTGATTATTTGGGGGAGGAGCGTGTACATATAAGAGCGTGTAGCCGAAACGTGCGAAATCTTTATAGGCTGAACGCTTAGTGCTGACATTGCCCACGTGTTTTATGAAGGAATAAGTGCTGAGGAGGGCACAGCACCTTTAGGAAGGGCCATGAAAGCGATAAAGAAACCAATAATAATAAGACCTGGGATTTTACGTCCCAAAACCACGGTATTATTATGAGGGACGCCGTAGTGGAGGGCTCCAGAAATTTCAACCATCCGGTATTCCTTAACGTGCACTAACATCGTAGAGTACACGGGCCTCGGGCATTTCGCCTGCATCGAAATGTGACTGCCGCGGCCGGGATCGAACTCGCGACCTTCGGGGAGGAAGAGACCAGTCTCTCGTCTTTGAACTGGAAGTGGTATAGCGCAATTTTTTTCGGCCATGCACGAGAGGTTATATTGCTTACTTGTCCTAAACATCGTCAATGGGTAGCGCAAAACACAAGGAAGGAAGGAATACACACCTCCCTGCCTTATGTCCTTGTTTTTTGCACTGCCCATTCGAAATGCATAGGCAGTTACAACTAGCTCACATGAAGATTCTTCTGCTGTCATTTCTCGTCAGTCAACCCAGCGAAACGTTTTGTGAAAGTGAGGTTCATAATTCTTATAAACTTTTTCTGAACGTGGTTATAATAAAAATACCTGCGGTTTAACCTCCCAAAACCACGATATGATTATGAGAGACGCCATGGCGGAGGGCTCCGGAAATTTCGACCACCTGGGGTTCTTTACACGCACACCTAAATTTAAGTATACGGGCCTCAAACATTCTCGCCTCTGTCGAAAATACAGCCGCCGCGGCCGGGATTCGATCCCGCGACCTTCGGATCAGCAATGGGGCGCCATAACCACTAGACCACCGTGGCGGGGGCTCAGATGTTTACAATGCGTTCTTTTTGTGCACTGCTTGATCGGCATCGCGTTGGAAAAATAGTGATTTGTACGAGATAAGGCAGAATGTCAGCTCTGAGCTGGGCTAGAACATATGTTTTCAGTAGCCACTTATCGCCGTTCTCGACAACTCACGTGACCACTAGCGGTTGCGTAATCAGTTAGCAGCGCTCATTCGCATCCTGCAGCAAGAGCATCCATATTCTTTCAGGGCATTCACGATAAATCCCTCTACGTATTCCAGACAAGGTTCGTCACCAGCTAGCGCTGCAGCAACTATAAAAGAGATACCTAAGTATGATTCGTTTTATGATGCATTTCTGTATCTGTGAGAAATGTGATAAATTAGAGCCGTGATAGCACAGCTATTGGCTCCTCTCTCGCATGTTCTTTTGTTTCACGTTCGGTCGACATGACACCTTACTAAGGGCAACGCACCCAGTACGGTTTTAACTGCACTACTTGGTCATTTTAGATCGTCACAACAACGCTGTATATGGTTGCTGAGTTGTGGCTTGTACAAATACTTTTTTCATTGTAAACTCGGAAATGAAGTAACGCCGGACCTTCTACACACGTATCTGCCTGCACGGTAGAGCTATTTGCTTGTCGAAGATCATCGCACACAATGCTGAACAGCAAAGAAAAATGTTACAAAATGAGCCTTCGTGGATTATTATTATGCCCAAAGCTAGCGGGCTCGCCAACCTCCTGCAGGTAACCGCATCGCAGCAGCGGACAATACGCGGTTGGTTCGTTGCACCATTTGCGACAAACTCATAAACATATGCGAGGAATTCAAGCGCTTGGAGACGCTGTCATTGAACATACATTAAAAGCAGCATTACACATAGCGCGGCCCTCTTTGTGCGTAGACTACAACGTCAGATAGCAATAAGCTTTGCCTGTATTTACATATGCAGCCTGGCGGTGTGTGTAGAGCAACCGGAAACGATTTCGAGGACTATGCGCTCTAGTATGGGTGAGCTCTATGCTGTGCCGAAAATGCCGGTTCATACTCTATCTCAAAAGCTGCTTGCAGCAGTGTGGAAGCTACGAGGTGTTAACGCTCTGAAATTATATTGCAATTACAAACAGAACCATGCTTTGCTACGGAAACATCAAAACATAATTCTGCTGTAACTGCATTATAATTCCGGAACGGTTAACACAACTGCGTTTGTTTGGAACATGCCACGTCATAGGAATACGCGATACGCTAAGCACGATTCGCATATACGCCATAAGCATTTCATTATTCTATCGGTAACTGCCGATAAAAGTGATGGCGAACCAATATGGCAGCACCCATGCAGACGCGATCGCCCGCTTCGGTCCGAAATCGCGCTTGCTACTTGCCCACTGTCCTGACAGCAATAAATCGGCTATCACTTTGTGTCATCTCACGCTGAAGACAGAGCATCAGGTATGTTTTGTCCTTATTATTGAAACCAGCTGCTCGTTGAGCCACGCCTGCTTTGGCTCCGAGAATTAGAGAATGAAAATCGAAAACAGTGGACACATTGCTGACGAAGCGTCAGGAAGGAAATATAACGCAAACACAAGGGTTGGTTTAGAACTTACGGGCCACGCGGCTCAAGAAGGCAGCCTCAATTTCGAGGCAAAAGGAACTAGCTTCGACTTTAGCACCGACGGACGCCGCCATGTTGTCTTTTCTTTCTGCGTTACCGTTGCTGCCGAACGCTAAGTGCGTGCGTTGCTATCGTTTGCACACTTTGCTCGCCCAACGCGTGAGCGCAGACGCTATGGAAAAGCCGAGCAGAGGACGCGGTTATTACATCTTGAGAGCTGTTCTCTCTTACCATTGAATAAGCAGCCCTATAGCTTCCACAGTGTTGCAACCAGCTTGTGAGAAGGAACATAGTGTGTTTGAAACAAGTGGTAAAGAATTTGTAGTAACATAGGCACGTACGTTCGTTTTGAAATTTACACTATGCGCAGAGCACAAATTAAACGGGACATATCAGTGTTCAGGGATACACTCATATTTTCACAATTGTACATAGCAAAAAGTAACATTTTCGCATAGGGTGAACAACAGACGTCTGACCAACATAACAAATGCACAGAAGGTCGCAACGAACAATACACTGTGGATGGAGCCAGTCGGCGATGGCCCACACCCTCTATGCCTTGTTATATTTCCCCAATTCTACATAGCAAAAAGTAACATTTTCGCATAGGGTGAACAGCAGACGTCTGACCAACATAACAACAAATGCACAGAAGGTTGTACTGTGGATGGAGACAACCGGCGATGGCCCACACGCTCTATGCCTTGTTCCGAAGCCTCAAAAACGGCACTGACTGCACAAGCGACTGATTTGCCTTACATGAGTTCAAACAAGAAAAAACACAATGTGTTATGGCAGAAGAATATAAGCAATCCTACTTGAAGTACGTCTTTTAGCCGAAATAATCATGGGAATAAAACTGCGAGTCCTAGACTTCATTTTTTTATGTCATTCATTCGAAGGAATGTAGCTAGAGACGTCCTCCGCAATTTCTCAGACCTTGAACTTGGGAGGATTAGGCAGTCCATTCCCAGCAGCGGCAATGTCGATTTGCCGCTGCTGGGAATGGACAAATTGATGGACACATATATATTTGAGGCGTATATTGGGTAAAGAATTTCACGAAAGATCGCGACGAACGCGGTGTTTGATTTATAGTGACCTCATGTACTCAGAATTCAGGCCGAACAGGCAAAGAATTCATGGTTTCTTGTTGCGCTTGGGATTACGAGAGGGGGACGAGAAAGGGACTACTACAGGACAGGTGGTGCGCAAGGTCACGACTAGTTGATTCACAACTTGCGAAGTATCAAATATAAGTTGATATACAGATAGGATGGATAAGGGGAAGGGAGGGGCATAGCGAAAAGACTAGGTGAAAACAAAGCAAGAATATAGCGTATTGCCTTCGAAAACACAGACAAATATTCCGCAGATGAGTGCATGTCATTTTCTAGAAATTTTATTTGTCTGCGCTAAATGTAACGAGGGTGTGCTAATGCATTCCTCTTATGCAGCTATGATGAAAATGGCTCCTTTTATCTCACTGGTATTTTTGTCACCACCACGTGCTAGCAACGTGTGTCCCGGAACTTCGGCGTGCATGAACACTCGTTTGCAATGGCCGCGAGTTGACCTGCTCTTTGCAATTGTTGAGCGATTATGTGTTCCATGAGACGTTAATTAATACAGCTTCGTACTGCCCTATGTATTTTTACCGCAGGTTAGGGTATACTGTATACCCACAATTATTTGCAGAAATCATGAACCACCACCAACTAGCCCAATTCATCGCTTCTGCTGAAACCAGCCAAAGAACAAACATAGCAGTATTTGGGGGAGCTACAAGGCAAAAAACAATGAAAACAGATATTGTGACAGAACATAAATCGCTTTCATGTCTCAGGAGTTGAAAACTAATACGAAGAAAGTGACAACCCCGCTCGACCGCAATGGCACACTAATCAAACAGCTAGAGCTAGCTACTCGAAAAATTGAGCTGTTCTTCGAGAAAGAAGTTCCATACTATGTGGGATCAGCATTTTTCAAATACCACGAACTGTGTGATTATGCATGGATTCCCAACGGAGACTGCCTATAGTCTGACACTCGTGTAAGGAAGAAACGATTAGAGCTTCGTAAGTAGTTATCGATATTCACTGACGTATTCTAATTGAATGCTATCAGCTTCAGGCTCGAACGAATTATTATTGTCTGAAAAAGAAAGGGGTGGGAGCGTTACATTCACGTGTCAGTGATGTGATTTGATTGTGGTTATAATTCGCTGCTTGAACGCTTAGCACGTGCTCTTTGTAAGAGCGTAGGCGGGGACATTTTTAATTCTTTGTAGCGAGAACAACAAACAAATTCATGGGGCTTGTCGCCGACCAGAGTTGAGTGTAAGAAACACATATTGGCATGTGTGTTTGTCTGGGTGCATGTGCGCGCGCGTATGTTTTAGAGCGTGAGTCCGTCTGATTTGTGCCTTTGTCTTGTATGCTCGTTTATGTGGAGATAATAGTATTTCCTGGGGTGTTAGGTGTCAAAACAACGATATCATTACAAGGTGCGCCGTAACGGGGCCCTGGATTAATTTCGTCCTGCAGGTTTTTGTTAAGCTCACATAAATCTGTGTACACAGTTGTATTTTGATTTTTTTGTATTTTCGCGCGCCAATATAAATGCGGCCTTCGTAGCAGGGAACGGAATCCGCGTCCCTTTAGCTTAGCAGTCCAAGCAACTTTTTCGTTTGTGGAGCTGTATACTTGCGTATCTTGTCGCTCTTTCTATGGGTCCTTTGTTACTTGGGTGGGAACTTCCCTACTTGTTTTCTCAGTATTTGTCTTATTGCACATGACTAGCTTCGTCATACCGGCGAAACTGCAGGTTTTTGCTGATGCGTTACAGAGCTGGGCGCAGAATTTTTAGACGCGAAGCATCTTATGGCGGAGTGCAAACCGGTGGTGTGCGGCGTGACCACCCTTACTGCGTATGCGCAACTCCTCTCCACACACTCCCCCTCTCCGCTGCCCCTCTCCACTCCCATCCTTTCTCTCCCCACACTCATCCCCTCCCCATCTCCCTTTCCCCTCTCCACTCCCCCTCTCTCCCTTTCCTCCCCTCCGACCCCCTCTGAAACACGGACTCGACATGCCAAAAACGCTGCTTCGCATCGCTTCATGGTGCCCTTTAGTAGGGAGATGGTGTATTTTTATGCCAAAATTTTCCAATTTTAGTGTAAATTTTCAAGGACATAGGGTGATGTCCACTAAGAGCGAACAAACAATGGCTAGTCGACCTCTCAAATATCTTTCAAAATTTTATATATTATTGCCTGATGAGTGAAAAGAAGAGATCCGCAATTTGTTTTGCCGCCAAAAATTTTTTCGAAGCACAGAAAATCAATAATGACGAAGAGGTGGAGTGGAGCGCTCATCCGCTCTGCTGTTTTTGTCAAATGTCGTTATGAATTGCACAAATTATAAATTTAGGTAGCTGAAATTTTTTTAACTAATATATGCATGTTTTTTGCTTCTGCTCAGGTATTTTTAGTTTTTATGTGTAGTGTAGATGTTTTCATAAAAAACCTCAAAATTGGCCCAGGGAACGTTATTTTCTTTACTTTGAACGTCCTTATCTCAAAAAATCCTTGTACCAGAGCTACAAAAATTCCGCATTACGTTTTCTTCGCAGCTTACTCGAAAAAAATGACAAAACAAATATGTTTTTTTACAAAAGTGTACTTCTACCCTCAAAAGAAAGCCCACGTTCTTTATTTACTGCCAGGTAAACGCAACACTGCTTTTCAAGCCGTCCTATACATGTAGGACACTGGGCATTAGGGGTGCTATGTGGGGTGCGGTAAGCCTTGAAACATTCATGTGCACAGCCGACATTGCACTTATTCCTCTCCATGACGTCTTTAATACAAAGCACGCGTTTGCCCGGAGAAAGCGGTCGGCACGTGACAGCATGAAAAGCGAGCAATGTCTAGGCTTGCACACGTTGAGAATGAGGACTGCTTGATGTGCTGTAGGTGGCACTAGTCATCGGCTAAGGAAATAGCGATGTCAGAGGGCATCAAAGAAGCGTATTATATGTAGGACATTGGGCATATATGGGTTAAGTTCAACAGAAATCTCATTTCATTATGCCGACTAGACGTCCAGCAAAAAGGATATCGCAAGTCTGGTTTATTTATAGACAAATACTTAGTTAGGTTCCTTAAAAAATATTTCAAAAGGCATCATTGATTTTGGTGTTGGGAATTTGAAGGAGAAAACCGGCGAACTCTCCCAAGCAACAAATGGCCTAATGAGGAAATGATAGTGCATGCAGTCGTTGGAGGCTCAGGTAGACCTTTAATAGCTTAGGATGGCCAAAAGAAATCATCAGCCCTATGCTGTATGGTGGCTCCTATTAAGCTGTTGTTTTGTAATTTTGTAGCGAGTAAAACAGTGCTATCAGTGCTCGCCTACTTACTCCAAAACACTCGCGTTTGCACATCGGAGAAGCCGCAGAATTACCTTGGCAAGAATCCAGATGGTTGAAAATGCAATTCGCGTTTGTAGGAGATCAACAGTGTTTTTTTTTTTCACTGTCGACTCACAATAAGTGGCCTTAGAGTGATGTTGCCACCTAGAATGGCGGCAACTGGCCTCGAAGTTATTATGCAAAGCCAACACCCTACGAACGTGATACGGCTACAACCGTCAGGATTTCCAGCGTATCTACAAATTAGTATGCTACAAACTAAGTGACCGACGTCACTACGATTTGCTCATTTTTCGGGAAAATGTAAGAACATAGCATGACTGAAAAGAATACATAATATATAGAACTCGTGTTTTTCTCACATAATCGCGATTCTGCGATGATTCTTTTTGCGCAGTGGCAACGTACGCGCCGAAGTAATAGTAACGTGCATCTGTAAAGAGCTGTGATAACGTGTACCTGTGTCTTTTACATACTTGTTCGCTTATGCGCCTGAACTCAAGAATGCAGGCGCAATAATAATATCATGGGTTTTACGTGTCAAAACTACGATATGATCATGAAACGCGCCGTAGTGAAGGGCTTTGGAAATGTCTACCACCTGGGATTCTTCAATGTGCATCTAAATGTAAATACACAGGCCTCTAGTGTTTCGCCTCCACAGAAATGCAACCTCCACGACCGGCATCGAACACGCGACCCTCCGGTCTTAATGCGAAGAACCGAAGGCTGCTTCTTGCAGGCTTTCCAGACACGACTTCAGTTCTGTCGTTTTCAATTTTCTTTCCTTCGTTTCCTACTACAGTTTCTTATGCCTATCGTTTTATGTTTTACATTCCATTATTGTTCGCCTAAATATGTGAACTGCCCATGCTTTCATTTTCCCTTTGTTTTGTGAATATTTTGCTGCTTTTTTCCTCGTTAAGTGGTATCGGTGTTCTTTAACACATTATACTAAGTCTCTCTGCAGTGTTTACACTGCAGGAACTTTTTCTGTGCCAAGATGTTTATACTGTTCTAAATAATAAATAAACCCCAATCTTTGAAGAGAGGCAGAGAATGAGAGAGGCAAATGAGCGACAGACAGGCAGGGAAGGGTTTCATGACGTACATGACAGGCATGTCATGTTGTCCATGGCACGACCTGTTATACATGTTCTTTATTCATGTGATCCTGTGCAAGCTTTTGTATATACCAGGTTAAGTAAATGACCACCGATTACCAAACGTAGGTGGCTACATATACAGACAGATATGGTCGATCTATGTAGGCACCTACATGTCACTTGCTGAAGGCAATGTCTGTACATGCCAAAAGCGTAATATGAGAGAGCTTGTATGCCCCGGAAAATACGTGTCGCCAGTTCTGCTTTCAGTGTTAGCTGTTATCTGGCAGAAAAATACACAACAGGCACAAAACAGGTGTATTGAGAATTGTGGTGGCGTTTGTTTTCTTTTCGATTGTATCTGGCACACTGTTCTCGCTTGTCTTTCGCGTCCCATAGGCCATTCATTTTATTTCTTGTCGTTTCGTCTCGTCAAGGCAAATGAGCACGCTGTATTTGGTGTCCAAATGGCTGATAAGCATATGAAGCATTCACGACTTCTTTTTTCCCGCCACTTGCTTCGAAGGAGCATAGCAGTTACAATTCAACGTGTGACTCCCGGATACGATTACGCAGAGGTTGCACCTGTGCCAACTGCGTCCCAAGAGAACGTGTCTGTCGCTTCCACTTAACTTGACAGGAAAAAAATGAGAGAAAGAAAGTGAAAACGAGTAATTTGTCGTCAAGGGCATAAGAGACGTGACTCGGCGATGCGACGTTAAATCGCCGCGCATATTACCGCGGGCCGTAAAAAATATTTGCGCCTTCTTGCCTTCGTTCGGAGTGCTGCCGCTATTCATGCAATGTGAACGTATCGGCTGATAGGAAGCAACATTGATCGAGGGTACCTGCAGTCTATAGTCTCTATATGAAGTCGTCTCGCATGCGCAGGCTAAGACAGTGTTTGGTTTCGGTTGTAAAGGCCACATTCAGATGTGGGTGAAATGGTAAATACAAAGGCAAAAGGCAAACACCTGTATCTTTAGATTTAGGTCAGGGTTAAGAAGCGCCAATTAACACGGTGTGCATACCACCGTATTACAACAGTTGGTTCATAGCTACATGTCTCGTAATGTCGAGCTTATTAAACCACCTGAACTTCCAAATCTCATTTTTAAAAGAATAGTTTTAGCAGCGTTACATTGTCCTTAGATTCTCTTTATCGTGTAATCACCATTCGAGTGGATGCTGGTAGTATTCTAGAGATTACGCGACGACCTGACGCTGAATACAAGAAGCCAGCAAGGTGTGCTCCAAAAAGGTCGAATCTCGTTTTTAGTACTGACTCCCAATATCTCTATACATTGATAGCGTTGATAGCACGCATTGCCTATATGAACACGTATGTCTAAGGTTGTGGTTTCGCTCTTTTTATCAGGACAAATCAAGCAATGCCTCTTGTATAAAACAAGTGACATGACTGTGTCACTGACGCAGTCAAACTTGCGGAAAAAAAAAATTGGACCCTCGTCAAGATCAAAAGACACTACTCTGCTGTTGCTTCCAGAGGGCACCGCGCACTATATATAGTACCCGTCATTGTTACGTAAAACTCTTAAAAGCGATGTTCAACGGGGTTGCCTGTTATGCAGCGATAACCTACACAGCTGAAAGAGTGACAAGGTGAGAGCGCCATTGACGGCTATTATCACAAAATGGGAAAGAAAGAAACAAACAAAGGAATGAAGAAACGAAAGAAAACGACCGGCTGGAAGCATCTGGTGCTGCCGTTCAAGAACCGGCTTGCACGTGAGCCGCTGCGGAGGCATGCCGCGCTTATCAGTCGAAGCGGGTCGATTACACGACGCCGCAAGTGCTTGCATACCCATTCAATGTGAGCATTACCGATATCTCGCTGCTGCTTCTTTCGTCAACGCCAAGCCTCGACTCAACCGAAAGAAAAAAGTGCCATACGCACCTACAACACACAGGAGAATAGGCGACTTGCCCCATTTGCGTTGCCCTTCAACTGAGCGTCAACGCCTCGGTCTTGGTCTCGCGAGCGGGCATCCGTGTGTGCGCTGTGTGGTGTGTGTGTGTGTGTAGCTCTGCTCTTCTCTTATCCCCAGTCGCCGTGTACGCACCAGAACGGAGTAGCAGCGCCGATGTATGCGTTTTGTACCAAGAGGATGTAAGCGTCGTACGCAGCCTGTGCTTCTTATAGCGACGAGTTCGAGTGGCATGGCGTGGGGTTTGTGGGTGTTCGTTTGTGTTGGTGCTGAGTGATGGTGGTAGCGGTGTTTGAAAGTGGAGTGGTATCGGCATAGCAGTGTAGGGGTGTACAGTGTGCGGTGTGAGCATGACAGCGCCGGCGGAGGAGGGATGCGATGAACGGCACCTCGGCTGCGCCGGTGGATCCGGCTACTGCTAGGGATTTACTCGGCCAGGAGAACGAGAGAAGCGAAGAGGACGCTGAATGGGCCGCCATCGCACCTAGGTGAGTGAGTGAGGAGTGAGTGAGTGGAGTGAGTGAGTGAGTGAGTGAGACATGAAGGAAAGCGGGAGTGCGCACGCACGAATATACATACCCCCCCCCTCCCGCCCCGAAAGAAATTGGAAAATCAAATGTCTTCTAGCGTTCATCTTTCTACCTCACGCCTGTGTTTTTTTTATGCGGATGTTATTGCACGTGTCCTTATATATGAATGATTTTTTCCTAATAAAAGTTCAGTTACGAGTGAGCGCATGTCCTGTGCTTGCCTAACTCTCGTTCTCCGCTATGTGAGTGCTGCACAAACCAATACGTTAAGCAACTAGCTTAATTTTAACTTTTAATAAAATTGAGCTGTTCGCCTATCAATCGAAAAAGTCCACCATTCTCACGGAAGAACTGCTGCCAACGTTCGTGTGATATTCTGGAAATAGAGATGATTGACAGTTAGCGGAATAACTGCCTGTTTCAAGCAGTCGATAGCTTTGTCCTCGAAATATTCAGAAAACTTGCGCTGTCACTCATTGCTTCGCTGGCTACGGTTGCCTGTTAATTAACGTCCGCGAGTTGACTTACATATTCGGCTTTGCGGTTTTTAACAAAGTATTGGAAGTATATCGCTCGTGTGTTCGTTGTTTGCAAGTTTAGCTCTCCTTGTTCACTTAAGAAATTCGTCATGTTCAACTATCACATTCATCGCGGTATGAACCTCGGAGGTCGCGGGATCGAATCCCGGCCGTGGCGGCTGCATTTTCGATGGAGGCGAAAATGTCTGAGGCCCGTGTGCTTAGCTTTAGGTGCACGTTAAAGAACCCCAGGTGGTCGAAATTTCCGGAGCCCTCCACTACGGCGTCTCTCATAATCATATCTTGGTTTTGGGACGTTAGACCCCAGATATTATTATTATATATGAACTCGGTGTTCACTTCCAGGGAAAAAAAGTGCCCCCTCTCTTCCTCTCCCACATTCTCTTTACAGACTGACCGCAGGCGATGTAGACTGACCTTTGTATAGAATGCTTTACAGTACAAAAACTCTCGCCATTCTCCATTGATAACCTACTGTTCTTACGAGCTCACATGGTCGACTGCACTGCAGTGTCCTTGTTTTCTTTCCCTTTTCAAAAAACAAGAAAAAAAACGGGCACCTCTTCCTATCATACGAAAAACAATGTCCGTACTAATTCCGTCGAGTCTATTTTGTTTCGGCTTATTCGAGCACGTCGTACACTGCATGTCGTCAGACTTCCCCCAAAATGGGTCAGCACCTGCATCCAAATGGGCATCATGCACGCACGCGCTCTTTGCATGCAGGAAAAAAAAGCGAGAAACTGTCTTTTTCTTGAACAATGAGTATAAAATCACAGATTTAGCTCGTAATAGTCTGTACTTAAATAATCAAAACTTGGGAGGCGGTTCTCTATAAGCTATCGAAACATTGGCGTTTATGACTGCATCTAACGTTGCTTCATGAATCCATTGTGGCGCCCTTTTGCTCATGATACTGGCGGAAGTAGCGACCACCGGTACATGCCGAAGGAACGCACGCTGGTGTTTTAGAAAGCGAAGCCACCGGCTCTACGGCCGCTTTCAATGAATCATTTTCTTGAGCGAGAGAAACCGCGGTCGCTCTCATAATTACTCATGTTGCTTTCATTTATTCGTATGTGACCGAATAGTTGCGATTTTGGCTAGTCGGAACAA
>NC_051177.1:106167726-106230740 GCF_013339695.2 Rhipicephalus sanguineus | reverse complement strand
TGGCACTATAGTTCAATAGAATTTTTTTTCATAAATTTTCGACGGACATTATACATTGATAAGCAATAGGTTACACAGTATAGTATATAACACGTTGTCGGGCAAATTGGTTCATTGTATTAAGAAATATATGTCCAGCAAAAAGGGGACCACACAGTAAACAGCGAAGCCACTTCCTGCCTCTACACTGCTTCCTTTGTTCGTCCTTTATGAATGGATATATATTTCCCTAATGGGTCGCACTGTGTATAGGATCCTTATTTACCTGAACAGTATTCGTGGATATTCACGATAAGTAACTATCGTTATGCAAGCAGATGAGCTCACCAAGGAGGAAAGCTTTCTGGAGGCAAAGCCGCAGCATTGCGTCCTCGCAGCCGCCTCAGACGAGCTGCGTGTTCCCAGGATCGCAAGAGCGAAAGGAAAAACATAGGTTGCCTCTTCCTGAAACTTTGAGATATAATAGCGACGTTGCTTACGACGCGGAACTGATAAATTTATACCTCGACGCATAAAAATACGAGTCACTGACGACGACAATACTTTGCCTTATTTGGTCACTTTCGGTTATTTTCAAGCTTACGTTTTCTTCCTAGGCATGAGCCTGTGGTATATTATTATGCGTGCGCAGCAGATGCGTCTTATGGGACTCCGTCCAACGCGTCGCCGAAAGTCGCGCTTAAAGCCGCCATAAAATGCCCCTTATGCGGGCGTTGTATCGCGCTCAATGCAAATATACGGCCTGTCATTCCCTTTGTTTTTTTTTTTTGTATTCATTGCACGAGCGATCGTACCTCGTTTTTATTTTCGCTTGTGTAACCTTGTTTTGCACCAGACACGATAAGGAAGGTCTTCCAACGTTTCTTTCATTTTCTTTATATTTCGTTCTTTCTTTATTCATAAGGGTCTGTGGCAGCAAGAATTTTTGCTTACACTACTAACCAGGCTGAATGTCTGCTCTGGCGGATTTGCAATTCTAAGACAACGAGCCTCTCTTCGAAGTCAAAGCCTGCGCCAGACAGGATGGCATGGAATCAAGCACGGAAGTCTGATCAAATAGGAACGTATATTCAATGTTGCGAGGAATTTAGTGCCTATAAACAGCCACAATACCTGACAGAATCTTTAGAAGCGAAATTGTATAGAATCCTTGTGCATACTTTTTTTAAAGATAATGTTTGTAGTCCCCACTCACCCAGGTGCCCTAAACAGTTATAATGTTAACCCATGCCTGATGTCGACGTGTAAATTGGGACCGATAAAAACACCAAAAGAAGGAGATAATAAGTAAGGAAAAACAAGAGAAGTAAACAGGACACCAAGAAGTAAGACCTAGCAAAATCTTTGCATCTGCTAGTAACACAACTGACTTTCGGTCACGCGCTGCCGGTCTCATAATTCACATACGGCTTTCACGAATAAACAAAAAGTAAATCTGAAAACCAGAAAATAAGGCAAGGAATATATAAAAATGAGACATACGATGCTTCAACTTCGAAAAGATTTTAAACGTGTGCCTGGAAAAAGAAACGCGACAGCTTAGAGTTCTATGTACTTTACTATGTGAGATGCGCAAGCTAACTCCACTTATTTAACGTCGTCTCCATTCAGTCTCGATCCCATGATTGAACTGTACTTATTCGTTATGCTCTTGCTGCTCCTCTGCGATGCAGCAAGCAATGTACACTTCCACCTGTGCATAGAATATGCGATACCCTCAGTGGTTGAGGTGCGATACATGGCAGTTAAGTCATGGCAGTTAAGACATGGCCGTTAGGTACATGGTTATAGGACAGGATTATCTCAGAAAAAGAAGAATCATCGCTTCATGGTGTGGGGCCCTGATTACAAAATTTGATGGTACGGCCATATTTTCTGATCATGCGTACAAACAAAAAAGTCATTATCAACTTTCCCATTCGCGCAGCATCTCGAAACTTTAGCTTCCACAGAATTAAATTTAATGGAAGAGTGGAAGACGGCCTTCAAATGCCGCGTGTACTGCTTTTGCCCTTCAGCTGCCTTGACGCAATGTTCCCGACCACTTTCATGGTCACTTATGTGTGCCAAACCTCCCTGCCTTCCCTCTTCTTGCTCTCTCTCCGTGTGCTAGAGCTAACCCTCGGAGTGTTAGCCAGCGTCGCCACTCGCTGCAAACGCGGTGTTACGTGGAACACCCTGTGTACTGACCAATAAAATCATCGTATAGTGTACTTAAACGTGTCGAAGTAGCCGTGGTCGAGACGTCGCTGCGTAAAGAACGAGAACACAGTGAGCGAGAGAGAGAGATGTGTTAGTTCAGTCTTCTAGGAATTAGTAAAGTTCCTATTTCGGTCATGCTGCTTGGTTTACGAAACAATGATTTTGTGCTACAACATACAGGACAACCAAGTGCCTGTTGGATGTCCACAGCTGCTGTATAGCGTTATCCACTATCCTGTTGCCATCTAAGGGTCGCACAACGAACTACTCAATACCAAACCAAGAAGGATGGGCAGAACACTTCTTCCTTAGTGTCACTGAGGTATAGATTGATCTTTAGAGGAGAGATGAGAACGTCCTAACAAAAGTAAAACACTCCTTCTCATATAACATGGCAACCGGCTATTTATACATAATGCATCGGAAAGATAAGGAAACTGGCGCGAAGTATCGATTCAATGAGGTGCCCGAAAACATTAGATCGTCAGCTAACTTTAGTGCATGGCAGGGTTTGAGCCTGCGAGTTTCCTTGGTAACACAGACACCGTATAAGGCGTCGAAAGGAATCCGGAAATAGCTTCCTTTAAGCAGAACGTCTTCACTCGCTTTCTTCGGATTCAGTGCGTTCTATCACTGGCGTGGCTGCTGCGTAGATATCGAAAGTGGACGTGAAAAGGAGTGGAAGTAATCTGTCGCAGAGCGGTAAGCGAATGCAGCAGCGAAAGCAGCGTCTTTGCTGCTGCAACGCAATATGGTGTCTTGTATTAAATTGAACTCGGAAGAAATAAGAGCCATTGTCGATTCAATTAAAAGTGTTGGGGACATGTTCCCAAACTTGCGATGTTGGCTGACTCTTATAAGGCTAATATCGCGAAGTGGCTTTCTTTTTTTTTCATTTTTTTTTTCAGTAAGTCTACCAAGCAGTCTTACTGCCACGAATTCCCCTGTTTAGTTTTATTATTTCAAGTTCAGTTCTTTGTTGCCTGTTCGCTCTTTCTATACCATGTTTTGAAACGGTTCGAGATATCTCTGGTGACGCAACCACACGCCCTACTTTTATAACTTTCGTCGCTGTCTTGTGGGAGGTAAAGTTCAAATGAAACGACTTCGACATCGTTGTGAAATGCAGCTCAATACAGTGATTTCTATTTCAGCGTTTTTCGTCTTTTTTTACTTACTTACTTTTAAACGTGTGCATCTCCAGAAATACCGAGCCAACTTCGTCTAGCAACAGATACTTCGGAGATTCTGTTGCACATTACAAATGAACAACCAAAATGCAGGAGACTGTTACACAGCCTTCGTTCCAACGTTAAAAAAACATAGTTCTGTACATTTTATTGCAACATCGTTTCTAGTAATGCAGGGTAACAGGCCTTGACGAGCCTCATGTAGAAGGTATAGAGAAATATAGCGGGCTTTTAGAGAGCAGCGACAGCGATACAAGTGGATAGCACAATATACTCAGTGATAACCGTGTAAGCTCTGTAGTTACTGCGTTATAGCGTCGCATTAATGAAATATAAATTAGGGCGGCCACCCGTTACATTGTCCTGTCAAGCACTTTCGCATGCTTCTTGTCTGTATCCTGATTCCTTCTATTCCCCCCCCCCCCCCTTTTAGGGGCGAAGCTCCTCTTAGTCTAACCTTGTCACGCCTCCGTTGTCCGGCGTAACCAACTTTGCAAACTGCCCACTACTTCGTCTTTGCAAACATCCCACTACGACCCATCACCGATCCTTCACCGGCCATAAAGGCGCTATAATGAAGAGGGAACGGCAGCCACCTTTGCAAACTGCCCACTACTTCGTCTTTGCAAACATCCCACTACGATCACATCCCATCACCGATCCATCACTTCACCGACCATAAAGCCGTTAAAATGAAGGGGGAACGGAAGCCACGTCTAGCTGCCACTTACGATTAATAAAATTTCTTGTATAAATATATACAGTGTTCGTCACGTCTTTGATGATGTACTGGGCTATCGCTTTGATTACTGCTGGGCGAAACCACTGAAGATTTCACGGTGTAACCATCATTGCTTCAGGAGCTTCGCCCAAGCTCTTCATAATTCACCCGTGGATATGCTGTGAATTTTTTTTTTTTTTTTGAGCCCAGCAAGGACAAAAATAGAGTGTCGTCTCTCTCTCTCTCTCTCCATACACGTTACACGCCAAAAAATGCAGTCGGCCCAGAAGCTTTCACAATAATTCTCAATTGCGAAATTTTCTTGCTTTGCTTACGCTATTCAATCAACGCGATATTTCTCAGAGAACAGATATACTTTCTTCTGTAGATATATAGTAGTTGCAAGGAATTCTGGAAAGCGGTATCACACACGCTACGCCCACTCACACCTGGCTTCAACCGTTGATTACCTAGAGCGTTCTTCAAATTGGGTACGACAGTTGCAAGATTAAACGACACGAAGCTTGGCGGCATATCAGGCAACTGTATTATACTCCGGCAATAACGCGCTTCCTTTTTCGTTACGCAATTTCTCTGCCAGAAAATTAAGGAGAAAGATCGCTTCGAGTCCTCGAAACATCACAGATTATAAATACCGTTCATTGGCTTGCTTTGTTTGTCCCTTTTTTCCCCCTTTTTTTTTTACAGCGAAAGCTGTTATGAGATCATTTCTCCGGCCGTTTTTGGCGCCGTAGTTGTCCGCCGCCGCCGCCGCCGCCGCCGCCGCCGCCGCCGGTGTCCGTAACCAGTATCGCTCGAAATAAGAAAAAAAACTAAATAAGAAAAAAATTCCAGGATGGAACGAGGTTCGAACCCTCTGCGTGGGAGCCCTCTGCGTGGGAGCCCAGTATTCAACCTCTGAGCCATGCCGGTGCTTGAAACTGCTTTGCAAAAAGGTCCTATACAGGCTTCATGTCGGGAAGGAACCACATTAGCATATGCAATATAGCGTGGTAGAAGATTAAAATAAGCACCAAGCATCGCACAACGCGAATTCTGTAACCAGGCGTGAAACAATTGCGAATTGCGCAACGAGTAGGTTGTTGAATGCTTCCAACCCATTACAAAAGGGTTGTGCCATAATTCTTCATCGTCATCAGGCGCAGAATCAACAAAGTGCGCATAATCCCTTACATGCGTTTAGCAGGTACCAACGCTCTCTGTAGAATGACGAAAAATGGCACAGTGCCTGCTGCCCTACTTCTAAAAAATTACAATTATTTATAGCGTAGTGGGTTCCTCGCAAGTGCACTTGTATTGGTTGCCAAGGAAGCCCATAAGCGCATGATCCACTTCCTCGGGGTCTCAGTAAGATTACAATGATTTATAGCGTAGTGGGTTCCTCGCAAGTGCACTTGTATTGGTTGCCAAGGAAGCCCATAAGCGCATGATCCATTACCTCGGGGTCTCAATAAAGTTCTTCGCCCCCCCCCCCCGTCTCTCTTCCACGTCAACGTATACAGCATGACGGGAGAGGGAAATAGCGACCGGGCGTCACCCAATGCAAATTACATAACTGGTGGGCCGTTTAAAGATTCCAACCCATTACAAAGGGATGAGCCACAATTCTTCATCGTCATCAGTCGTCACGTCAACAAAGTGCACATAATGCCTTACAGACGTGTAGCTGGTGCCTCGCTTCTCCATAGAATGACGAATAATGGCTTAGTGGGTGCTTCCCAACTTCACAAAAATTTTGATTTGTGGCGTAGTGGGTACCTTTCTAGTGTACTTGTATTGTAGCCCCAAGAGAGCTTAACGGGCTCTAGAAACGCCGCTCTTCCAGCTTTCGCTGTGACTGTGCTGCGGTTTCAGCGCAGGCCTGGCGTTTTTTGAGGAATATACTAAAGAGGAGTGTGTCGGACCTTCGGTAATCAAGCGAAGCACTGGGTATGACGTTTTTATTCTGTATTGGTCATTCTCTTTTCTCTCAACACTGCCAACCCTCTCCCTCTTTTTTGGACAACTTCTTTTCCCTCCTCCTTCGTCGAGCGTAGAGTTGAGATAGCCACCACTTTAAGAACTCCCGCTAACGCAAACCCTTGCTGCCGTGACGAAGACAAATCACCCTGTCGAAACGTTTTCTTCAGTGACATTCCCTGTGGTACCGCAGTCAATAACCTCATGTCCTTCATCTTCGTACGAAACATTGTATTATCAGCACTCTGTAATGAATACGACGAAGACGTCACGCACATGCGCCGCAATGGAAGCTAGAGCGGCGCACTGTGAGAAGTGCTCCAGAAAGCACGGCTCCGCATGCGCGTTTACTGCAGTAGAATTCCATGTGAGGAATTTTGGTAAATTTTCTTCGCGTTGGCTTGATTGCCTGCCTCTTTAGTTACTGGTTGCCGGAGGTGAACTTTTGAGAGTTTAAACTCTAGGGTTTAAACTTTCAACGTCGGTTGCATCACTGCCTTCGTTGTTTTCCTGCTGTGACATGGAAGAAGTCGTTGTACCGCGAAGCCTTTCTTTCCGAGAAAAGTGTGTGAGTTTTCTTTTAAGTGCGGAGCACATTAGGGGCCCGGCCTGTCGTACGCTGTCGTCTGCTCTCATCGTATGCTGTCGTAGCTTGGCGTAACGCAGGCGAAAGCACAAATAACATAGTCATCTGTAACATATTGAGCGCGTGCTCACGCCAAGGAGAAGTCTTCTTCCTCTTGTTCTTCGAGGGCCTTGAGGATGAGTGCGGAGCACTTATGAGCCTGGACTGTCGTATGCTGTCGTATGCTGTCGTATGCTGTCGTCGCTTGGCGTAACGCAGGCAAAACCGCGTATAAAATTAGAAAAAAGAAGAGCAAGCAAGCCAGAAACAGAACGCGAGAGAAAGAAAGAGAAAAAATAGGGAGAAAGATAGTAAGAGAAAGAATTAGATAAAGAAAGAGGAAGACAAAAATTGAAATAAAGATAGAAAAAAAGGCAGGAAAAAAACAGAAAAAGAGAAAAAGAAAGAAAGAGAGGAGGAAAGAATGAGAAAACCGAAGAGAAAGAAAGAAGGCTGCCCAGCTCCGCACTTCCTTCAGGCTTGGTACCCCTTTAATGCGAAGGTGCCTTAATTTTTTTTTTTAGAAATCCTGCTACTCAAACAAAGCTTACCTTTACGATGAAACTTTCTCAACCTCACGTATTTGTCTCGTTCTGAAAAAAAAAAAATGTTATAAATAGCAGGAAGTAAGTTCAAAAGTTGCAATACAGTTTTTACTCAATGCAAATTTTTAGAATGTCCCAGTAAATCCATGTTATTTGTTTAATATTCTTAACGTACCATTGCGTGAACAAGTGAAGGATTTGCGCATGCTCCGCGCATGCTACTAGCGTAAAAACAATATCTATGCACAGTGCCTTGAACATTTCAATAAAAGGTGTTATGGAGAAGCTGCATAGGTGAGGGGGGGGGGGGGGGGTTAGTCGCTAAAACTCTGGTTACGAGCCGGTTTGAACTAAGCTGCTGGGATGCAAATGCGTGTTCTCTGGTGCACCATGCAACAGCGGTTGGCTGTGTAAACAGTATGACTGCAGTGCAATTAGGCAGGTGTCAACTCCACCTGCGCAGGATCAGCCAATAGCGATAAAGGGTTGTCGTCGTATCTTGACGTTAGTAATGAAATTCATTAGGAGCCTTGCACAAAGCAGGACGAAAAATCTAAGGATTACCCGAGGCGGCCGCACTATGGTGTGCGCAAGCCCTGCAGCCTAATCTTCTTCGTTAATCTCTGTCTACGCAGTACCCAGCTAATGGTGTTCCTTATTTCACAAGGCATTTCCGGCAGATTTGCCCTCAAGGACGGAAGTGCATTTTTTGCGTCCGGACAAGTTACTTTGTTCGCGTAACCGCTGACGAATAGTTGGCCCTTCACCGGTAGCGCTGTAGTGTGTTTATTGTAGTTTTTTTTTTTGGCGCCTGCTGTCTCTTCTCTGATGTGGTCCTGCTCGAGGTATTTGCCGGCCTGAGGCTTATATTTGTACCTTTCCCTTCAAAGAGTCTGGGTGATAATTAGCTAAACTGCACCGTGGCGGTTTGTCTACCCGATATTGACAATATCAGAAGGCTGAGCTAGCTGCTTTGTTGAGAGAAATAGATCAGAAGTGAAATGCTTTCTGGCACATACAATTTTAATGCATACTAATCCTTACATATATGTCACAATTACTTCTCATTAAAACTCTGGTCGTTTTTTCAAGCTACATATATGTAGCTTCGCAGGAGTTTAAATGTGAAAAAGAATCGGGACACATGAGTGCCGGACTGCTGAACTGATGTAAGCTATTCTCTATTCGTCAGAGCGATAGGGAGGGGTCTAATAAAAGCTTTGCTGTTTGGGAATCCAGAACTGTTCAGGAATATCTACGTGCGTTCGTTATTTGGCCTTGCAATTTCGCTACTGCAACAGAAAGCAGGCGCGCATACGCATTTGCGAATACTTTTGCCAGTTGGGACGTCATTGCACCTTTTAAAATGTGTAGTCTACATATTCACGTAAACAAACATTAAGTCAACGTCCCTCCCTTCTGTTTTATTTTGGTTTTATGATCGAGAAAACTTAATCTCAACACCAATACGACCATCACAATCTCTATTGTACTGATTAGACTGGAGCATCCAATCGAATCGAATCAAAAAGAAATTGACTGCAGGTAGCTTTCAGCAGAACTGTTACAGTAATCTGCATAACAACTTTCATGATTACACTGGTAATACTCCGAGTCCTGGTCAGAGCACGGAGCTTCAGGCTCACTAACTCCGTCCTTATTACTCATACACCATAGCCGGCACTTGTCGAATTCAAGTCGTTACGTTAGTCATGATGATTTATAGAGGCTACCACCATGGCCGCTTTACCACACGACACTTGCGACAAACGTTTAATAACGTGCGACATTATGGATTTACGTTCTCTAGTTTGGGCAGAAACTACAGAAACTAATTAGGACTAGCACACAGAGACTTCAGTTAGACTTCCTTTGTTTTTTTCTTAAGAATTACAGTACGTTTCCCTTATAGCACGGTTTCTGGCTCTGAAGGGTACCATGTTTAGATTATCTTAAAAGCAACGCCCAATTCGTTTTGCTACACGTGTCATCTGAATATTCTGTGTTTTATTCTTAAAATTGGTGTTATTCTCAATCTTCCGTGGATAAAAAATTCGCGATTAAAATTCGACTCGGTTTTGGAATGAAATAAATTTCCTCGCCATTTACGTACGCCCACCTTTGCGGCCGTATTCGGGAAAATAATCACCTTGTTCTCGCTCCTCTTCACCCTCGAAAGTTCGTTCAATGTCAGCCCATAAACGATTTCTTTTTCCTAGAGCGTAATGGATGTTTAAGAACCTTTATGTAGCGAGCGTTTGTGTAGTCGCGAAATATGGAGGCGGAACACTTTGGCAACTGCGCATGTAGCTAAAAATATCCCTCGTCAATGGGCAATTATGCTGTCGTTCCCAGGTGTAACTTCCTGAACGTGTGAAAGAAGTCTGTAAAGTGCATTTTGCCGAGCCCGACTATGTTCCATTAGAGCAGAAAAATTGTGAATAAGCTTAACGAAAATGCCAGCTGCTTTTCCCGAGGCTACTATAGTCAAACTAAAAAAAGAAAAAGAATACAAGCTCGGTCCCCTAAAACTGCAGCGCTCAAGCCATTCAACTGTGCAAGAGAGTGGTGGTGTTTTGCTTTCTAACCACGGGTACGTTTTCGCTGTTAATGCAAATACTACGCATGTTAAGAATTAAACGTTCGTCATCGTTTCTTAAAATATTACGTTTGGCTCAGTGGCGATGTAGGAATATTTGCTAAAATTTGCGAGGAAGTTCGACGTTTCGAGCGAAAACAGGCGACATGAACATGTGTATATACGGGAAAGCCACCTACCTGAAATACGCGGCAGGTAGGTGACGTCACATAAATGGGCAAACTCAACTGGACTGCTAGTACTGCGGCTGAGACCCCTGCTGAACGAGTTAGTGTCACCCCGCCAGTCATGCTCTGTCCCTGGCCACTCGGCTTTCGCAACGCTGACGCTGATCAGGGACCTCTCTTATTATGCCAAAGAAAAAGGAATTCCAGGAACTTTTGTAGCCCTCGATCAAGCGAAGGCGTTCGACAGGGTCGAGCGGCGTTAGTTGGTCGCAGTACTGAGGAATTATGGCTTGCCAGACCAGTTCCTTAAGTGCTTTGAGCTGCTCTATGGTGGCACCAATAGTCACCTCTACTTAAACGGTGACATTACTGAGAGCTTCGCTGTAGAAAGGGCCGTTAGACAGGGATGCCGAGCCGCTCCAGTTTTATTTGTATTGTCCCTAGATTCCCTAATCAGAAAAGTCGCGATGTGTCCTGGAATTACAGGATTTCCCATGCCAGGCACTGATGAAATTAAGGTTACAGCCTACGCCGACGATATTTCGGTATTTGTAAGAAACAAGATTGGTTTTGCCATATTTTTGGAGCTCTTTGAGCAGTACTCCGCTCTATCAGTCGCGTAATTGAACACCGACAAAAGCAAGGCGATGCGTTTAGGCGCCTTCGCCGACGATCTCCTAGGTGGAGTTCAATTCGCGGACGTGGTAAGAGTTCTCGGAGTGATCTTTGAAGAAGGGAGCATCGCAAATAGAACATGGGAAGACGCAATAGCCAAAACGAGGTACGTGATAAACAGGACTTTGGAATACAAGCTGTCACGCGCTGCGAGGGCAGGTGTGGTGAAGACGCAGGCGTATGCTTACCACATCGCACACGTTGCGTTGTTGCCGCGTAGTTTTGCACAGCGCTTCAGGGCACTTGCCGGAGCATTTATATGGGAACATAAACCTGCCAAGGTGAAGAGTAGTTGCCTCAATCTGCCGGCAGAGCGCGGCGGTCTAAGTCTACCGGATATTAAGATCTTCACTAGAGCATTGGCAGCAAGGACAATCTCTATAAGTTGTTTGCTGATCCGGAATGCCCAGGAAAGAGCCTTCTAATGTGCTGGACAAGTACTCTAAAGACTAGGTTTACAATGGAGAGATACAGTGGATCGCAAGCTGAGAAACCGCTCGAGTTTTACAAGAGTGTGTGCGACTTTAGGCGCACAGTAGATCAAAAAACGGAGGGGAGGGGGTTTGAAGAATTAGCTCCAATAGATTTAAGCTACTTGCTGATAGAAGGGACACTAGAAGACGAAGATAAAAGAAAAACGAACCCAAGTCGACGGAAAACATGGAAGTTTCCGAAATGGTTCGTAAGTTTGACTGGCTGAGAAGATGGAGCGTGTTACCGACGCGTCAACGCCTCGTCAGGTTGTACGTGACGCCAAATGATAGATGCGCGAATTGTGGGCCATTCGAGACCACTAAGCAGGCGTTATTCGAATGCGTTGCTACTAAAGGTGTATGGCACCTTGTTTGGCGCACCTTTGGAGCTCGAGCTACATCTCTGTCGCATAGGAATAACGACAAGTTTGCCCAGTTGATACTCTTGGTCACAATGTACGTGATCTGGAGGCGTCGGTGCCAGGCAGAAGCTCGTCGACAGCCACAGCGTGCAGCGTTCCCAGCCATGCACCGTATTTATCAAATTGTTTTCGGATACCTGGTTGACGAGCTGGAAGTGAGTGGTGTTGATGCCTCCTTAAGGCGCTGTCACACTCGGTTTTTCACATTACGTGGAAAGAAACTGCAATTTCCAGCAGCGCCACACTGAATTCAGAAAAAGAAAAAAGTTACCCCACTCCCCATGCTGCACTCCCCTGTCACTTGTCCCCTTAATCGGGTGGCAATCGCCGGGCAGATCGGCCCCCGAAACCCACAACGAAAGCGCGGACAATTTACAGTAGGTCCTTTAGTGCTCCAGCAAACGCCGGTTGTGGTCCAACGACAGAGTCAGAGACAAGAGCTGATAACACAAACAAAATATATTCTCAGTTAGGGCAGAACGAGCATTACGCAAACATTCACACTCGACTGGTATCAATTACAACTCACAATATAACTTCGATGGTGTTTAACACGACGGGAACAAAGACATATCGCGCGCAACAAATGCAATTTCATATATTACAAGCTATTAAAGAACACTAAAAGTCTTGAATATTCGCCAAACGTATCCAGTCCACCATTCTTGGAACGTCTCTCGAATACTTCTCTTCCAGGAAACACTCACTCAGACTCCTACGCTGACCGTCGTTGTTCCCTTCCGCCATCGGCCCCGAATGTTTCTCTTACAGGAAACACTCACGTAACTTTCACTGCTCACACGCCGTCATCACCCGATTCTTCCAGATCTACTGACCAAACAACATCATAAAACACGCCTTCTTTAGCCTGCCGAACCACACTCAACATACTTCTTCCCCATCTCCGGACCGACTACTGACTCCCCGTCGTTGCATGCTTACATCTCCTCGCTCCCCGAGTTCCAGAAGCGTCGGATGTGTTCATCGGCGTTCAGCACAGCCAAAGCTAGGGAAAGAGCTAGATTCTTCTCGTCGGTTCCTCTCGCCGTGGCGTCACTCGGCATTGCGTCATCTCTCCCTTCTAGATCTTTGTAGTCTTTGCCGTGCGTATGATCCGAGACTGCTGTTTGACAGTTGCCGTTTCGTCTTTTGATACTTGTTTTTTCGTTGCGCGCGCTCAATTACAGGTAACCGCCGGCACCGCGATTTCATGTCGTTTTAAATCGCTGACGCTCGCCCAATTAAGCGCTCGTTTGTGACATCCCGCTCCAGCTTTCCTTTTCCTTTTAGGAGCTGGCTCGCCAGGTTCTTAAGCTGGGCAAAGTCCCACGCCGTAGGCGTAGCCTTAGTTCCAGAAGCGACCGCTACTGGCGCAGCTCGCGCGAAAGAGAAGTCTTCCTCTTGTTCTTCGAGCTCCTTGATGATGAGATTAAGGCAGGCACACCACATATAGTACAGCCAAATGTAGCATGCGGCGCTCGCTCCACTCCGGCAGTGCGCTTCAATAGACGATTTTCTGCAGCAGCGCACGGGCGCTGCCATGTTTGATCACGTGATCCTAGCTGGCCTTCCCCCAGAGAGTTGCCCCAGCCAACACATAGGGCCAGCGAAGCGGCCGTGGCCGGACCACAGGAGCTGGTTGCAGCACGGTGTAAGCAAGTCACAGGTTTCCGCGTCAAAACGAAGTTCTACATGTAATCACCTTGAAGTTGATAACGTTGAGACATTTGCGTTTGTTTCGTACGTACTACGCCACAGCGATAAGTGATACGTTTAATCTACTTCGCATTTATGGCGTGTGCCTTTAATTGCTGTATTAGCAACCACCAGTAGCTGGGGTTACAAGCCAACAAGGCAGCACCAATGCAGATGCGACTGCCCTCTTCGATCCGAGGTCGCGCTTGCTACTCGCCCACTGTCCACACAGGAATAAATGAATGGTGAAATCGACCATCGCTTTGTGTCAGCTCACGCTGGGGAAAAAGCATCAGGTATGCTTTGTCTTTATTATTGCGATCAGCTATGTTTATTTAGACATGCCTACTAAGCTTTGTCTCCGAGAATGTGAGAATGAAGCTTGGAAACACTGCAAAATACCGAAAAGTGCACTGCTCTCGAAGATTCAGGACGCGAATATAAAGCAAATAAATGTGTAGGTTTTGAACTTACAGGCCACACAGCGCAGGACGATGACGTGATAAATTCGAGGCGGAAGGAAACTGCAACCACAGGTGCCGCCATGTTGACATTTCCGGCGCTACCGTCTGCTTGCTTTTACTCGCGTGCGCGCAGACGCTATAGGGACGCCAAGCAGACGGCGCGACACGCATGGAGACATACTGAGCAGCGCTGCCAAAGGACACGGTAGGGGGACGGCCACGGTGCGATGGCGCCACCTAGTTTTGATTGAACGAACCAGCTGCGGAAAATTGTCTATAATAACAATATGAACGAAGAAGACGCAGCGGCGCGGGCTCCCAAGCAAGACCCTGCGGTGAGAGCTCGCGAGGCCGCAGAGAGACGTCAGCGTCGTGCGAACCCCGAGATACAAGCCCGCGAAGCCGAAGCAGCGCGAAAGCGGCAGCAAGAGAACCTCGAAGAGGTACGGGCGCGGGATGCAGCGGCCAAGTGCCGAAAGCGGTCGCTACCTGAAGTTGGTGGCACCGACGCGCGCTTCAAGCGCGATTTCCTCGACCACACATTCGCCCACAGCTGCAAGGTCTGCGACCACTTGTGGTTCGACAACCTGACCACAATCGCTACTATAACAATGTGTTACGTCTTTATATGGCAGTAGAGGAATTGTACGGAGCATTCACGGTTTAGCCGATTATCTCCAAGCCAGCTCCTCAATCATCATTCACTTCGTGGATATGGCGTGATTTTTTATTCTTTTTTTTCCCATTTCCTTCAGAAGTACGATGCTTTTAGTTAACATGTTTGTTGTTGTATTGTAGTTACTTGTATTGTATTGTATTGTATTGTATTGTAGTTACTTTTAAATTGCGTCAGTTACACTGACGCGATTTACAAGTATTCAGTTTATAAGCGTCTCTAGGGCTTGCGTGTACCGCAATAAACTTTCACTTCTGGTCGGGGGCATCTATGCGAACTCTCTGAATGGGACAGCGGCGGCTGTGGAGGGAGCGTACATTTTTTCTTAGGCTGTAACCGACTATACTCATTAGGTAGAAAAAAGTTATCTCGTAAACCAATGTTTTTTATTATTAGTTTTTTTACCTTCTTTTCATTCCGAGCTTTCAAGGAGTTGAGGCGGCTCATTGTCGCGACCTATAAGCTCCCCTCTTTGGAGAGGACGACAGCGAGAAAAAGAGCAGCATTTTTCATCAAGTTAGTTACAACGCTCCTGATGTTCTCCACGTGTATTCACTTACTATACCTTTGCCTTGACTGCGTCAGCGGCAATACCCACTTATGTAAACATAAAAAAGTGCGATTTTCACGTTATGAAGTCAAGTCGCAATTAGCTGTCGATTTTCCAAATAATAATTCCTGGCAATATATAGTTATTTGTTTTTTCTTGCAATCAAACAAGCAGTCGTTGAAATATTGAAAGGCAGCCAGCTTTCGGCCGTACCAAATATTACAGTGAACTTTTGACGCAGTGGGTACTTTGCGGTTGTATACAATTTCAGTCAACCTAGGAGACTTTAGAACGGCCAATGTGATGGGCATAGAGGTTTTTCCCTCACAGCACGGTTGAGGTGTCCACCGAAAAGCGAGGCATGACATGACAATGAGAAGGCGATGGTAACGGGGCCTGATAACGATATCGCGATGCACCCTTAAAAAAGAAGCTTAAGCGTTCTCCAAGTTTTTCTTGCCGATATTGATGAACCTTTATGGCGGTGCTCAGATAACATTTTAAGTTAAGGCCGAATCGTTATCTTTAACAGTGTCATTTTCGTTCGTGATTCAGTTACTTATGTTAACATCGTTATACATCTCGTTATTTCCTGTTGCGTAACACAGGCAAACAGAGTGCCCTGGGTACTCCTATCTCAATATCTCCACAGCAACCAATTGATGCCAGAAAAGAACGAAATTGGCGAAAGAGGCATCAGCATTAACGGGGCTTATTTTCTGTGTTCTCCGCCGCTGAGCTAAATATACTGCATTCTAATGCACAATTCTGCAAACAGTCGAATGAAGACATCCTAAGCAGAAATACGGTACAGAAAGCATGTTCTGCAGAGCACTGATCCCTTTGGCGCTATGCGTGCTCAAAAATTTACTTTCAAAATACACAAAGCCAGTTTCTGCTCCAGAGCCTGCGTAACGTAGCGCTCGTAGTTGGAACCACGACGTAAGTAACTACGAATGAAACTACAGGAGAGTGTGTGGTGAATGGCAGTTTTCGTCTGGCTCTGCAAGCCCGTATACAGCAAACAAAAACGAAGGTAATGGGTGCCCTGCTGCCGCCTAACGAAGTATCCACCGAAAAAAATAATTCACTTTCTCTCGTGTTTTATAAAGGCCTTGGGAACTGCCATACGAGATGGGAGCGAAATTGAGCTGCTCCGCCGCCTGGCTATAGATCTGTATATATAATGGACCAGGTCTGCAATCACGGCACGTCAAAAACAAATAATTGTACGTTCTGAAAGTTCTGAAAAATATTTTAGGCGTTTTGCATCGCGTCTCTTAACTTCCTATACTCTGGCTTCGCTGGCTTAAGCCATCGCTACAGCTGTAGGAAATGAGTGCCATTTGTTCCAGAGGTCGTGCGATCTGCAGGCATCAAACGCAAGGTAATAACGCTATTTATCAGGGGCCTCAAACTCACCTCAGCTTACGGGCCGCAGTTGCGAAATTTAGTTTCCCGCCACGGTCGGGACAGGCAAGAATGTAAGAGAGCGAGGGGAGGGGGGGGGGCTAGTTTGTGCAACATGTCAGCTAACGTTGTGATTTGAAAGGTGGCCTTTTGCATATCTCGTATATGAGTCATTTCTGAAGGGGATTTGACGTCTGGATTCGAATATACATATGGTGACCGCATGGGGTGACTCTCGACAAAACTGCCTGAGACCAGTCATGTCTGTGTAGGTCATTAACATGCTAAGACTATATGTATATATATATATATATATATATATATATATATATATATATATATATATATATATATATATATATATATATATATATATATATATATATATATATATATATATATATATATATATGCTTGGGACGAAGACACTCATGTGCAGGCCGGGCCGCATGTTTGAGACCCCTGCTATATATTATAAGCTCGGACTCGCGGTCACCGGCTCATGCAGACGGCGAATGAGCAGCTGCTTTGTATTCAGCAGAGTACTGCTTTCGACATGGCAGTATATGTGTTCTTCTACCCCGCAACACTCCTCCAACGCCTCTTCCTATTTTCGATGGACGCGGATATCAAATTACGGATTTAACAACATAGGACACTCCCTAATTTGCAGCGCATTAGCGGCATGGAAGTGAATATCAAATTATGTAAACAACAGCGCACGGGTTTTGTTGTGTCCTAAACAAAACGCGAAGTTCTCGTGAACATGGAGACCAGAACCAAATGCCAGCTTACAAAGAAGGGTAACCTGATGCAGCAGCTAACATTCGCCATAATAGAAATAATCCCGCGTTCTCATGAGGTCTTTCTGGCGAAATGTTTGCTCCGACTTGGCGCTTCGCTTGTATGCTGTCTCCTGATGGTCTCTTATGCATGAATTTTTTTTTCTCGCCCATGCTGATTGCGTAATTTAGCTTTCCCGTTTATATTTAGTAGATCTAATATGAAGTTATTACGGTGCAATGCGTATACTGTAGTGCGCGTTTGGGTGCCGTAGGGACGTGGAGGGATCAAAATGTATAATTTTCGTAGATGGTGTAACATTAAACTTCGCCAGCGTCCATGAGTAAACATCCGTACACCTTGCCAGCATTGAATTATGAGAATATAGTTGTACTGCCGAACTAGCTCTTGGACAAGCCAGGACATTCGAGGCCATGTATTGTAGAGTTACTGATGACTCATTAAATGCGTCTATTTTATCGATCATTACACTTCCTTATGCTTCTAATACCATTCCAACGAAGAATGTGTTTTGATAATCCACTTCTTTCGTCATGTGCAAAGTACTACCGATGTCTTAGGTGACGGAATGAAGAACGAACATTCTTTTATATGTATACATGAGAGTTATATTAAAATAAGTACTTAATTGTGATCGATTCGATTCAAGCTCGAACCTATATTGGCAGATATTTCGCCAGTAAACCACTGTAGGATTCATTTTTGTAGCCACCGGACTATGTGCCTGTAGTAATGTTTCCTTTTTTTTATGCTACTGCTTGTTGTAACTGAAACTATATTTTCTGTCCGTAATTGCGTAGTGGTATATACATTAACTGGCGGCTTCGAGTGTAAGCCAAGAATGCAAAATGATCGTCTTCAGTTGCACAACACAATCATTGTTCTCTTAAATACTCACTGAAGACATGCTTAATTTTAACAGACGTTTCGAACTGACATTTGAGGCCAGCGTGCTGTCTACAGGCCTTGACTGTTTTGTAAAAAGCCGTGTCAGCGATCTTTTAACGAAGAACAACGTGCAATTAGCCGCAAAGTAATACGGATCACGCGAGCGCGTGGCGAAATTGGCGTCTGCGCCATCTAGTAGCGAGCCGTCTGCAGCCGAGAGCACTGCTGTGGCACTCACGCAGCCACATCTACGCTCTCGACTGCAAACGTCTAGCCGCTATAAACTGCGCAGATGGCAATTTTGCCACGCGCTCGCGTGGTCTCGCGTGGTCCGTGTTATTTAGTGGCCGACTGTACATCATAACGTAGAAGGCGCCTTAGGAGGATTTAGCACAATGCAAACTTCTGAGCGCGAATAGAAACCTTGCGATGTCACAATCCCACTGGAAGAGCGAAATAGTGACGCCGTTATCTCAAAACACGAAACATGGATATCCCTTCAATGAAAGCTCAAAAGTTTTTTATTGGGACGGCAACTTGTAGTGAAATGAAAAATGTTTTTACTTAGTGCTGAATTAGGTATATGTGACATTTTTCGCTGTTGAGCAACTTTTTCTGAGTTCGAATCCGTGTAAGCACCTGTAATGATAGCGCTGGGGTGCTGAAAAGTACACCCGCCGTTAAGCGGCAGGATAATGCGTGCCCAAAGACTCATTACTCATGCGAAACTAAGTTCGTGTTTACACACCAAGATAAGAGAAATGGATAGCGGAAGTTATGGCGTAAAGGTATGCTTTAACCGTGTTCAATGTGGTTTTTATTTGTTAAAAACTGGGTGTACTCTGCACAAGCAGGCAAATTCGTTTCCATCAAGCTTGAGATAAACTTTGGCAGGCTTCGGAAGTTGGAACATCCCGCATTAAAGAGAATACTTGATTTATGATCTTTCGCTTCTCTTACCGACAACACACAGTTTAATAATTAGTGGAAAGCTGCAGCTCTCACCGGCTGCTTTAGAGTTGCATTATTTAGCTGGTCGTGGAAGTAATTATCCATAAAAGGTGCGAAAGCGTTCTCCTCTCCCCTCCCCCTTGTTTTGGATTTTCGCATCAACGTTCTAGTTTTTTTTTTGTGGTTGTTACGAACCATACTGCCTATTTTCAAGTTATAATGAACGATCCCATGAGTCCTGTTTTGGTTGCTTGATTCTGACTGAGAACCAGAACTCCTGCACTGATAGAACGCAGCCTAATTTATTTCTCCGCCTTGGGGTTGAGGAAGATCGTTGGGCTGGTTAAGTGTGGCTTAAGTTGTAAAGGTTCAGGTTTGTGAATGTTCGGATGTACAGAGTTATAACGTAGAAGTTTCCTTTTCCCATTCCCGCGTTTAAGCTCAAGCGTCTCGTAGTACCGCTTTCCACACACTCCGTTAAAGACATTCAATGTCTATAACGGAGTGAAAAAGAAATGATAAAAGTCGTGTAAGACGTGCTTTTGGGCGCCTTCTTACCCTACTTGCACCCAGCGCCTTGCGAGTTCTGTGTAAGATAAAGTTCAGCGCTGAAACTTTTCATCGCATTGCTCAACAACGTCTTTTAGCCTGCAGTCATTTTTTTTAAATGCACAACTTCTGTACGTTCGTTTTTTTTTTTCTGGTGCGGGAGATCAAAGCGTTCTCGAAGATCTATGTAAATGCTCTTCTGCATTAGGCTCTGAAAAGTTGAAGCAGCTCACAATTTTCCGATGCAAGCGCAGCCGAAGCCGCTCTTTCTTCCCAACAGAGGAAAAGCCTTCAGCGGTATATCAACTTCCATATCTCTTATTCTGAAGAAAACAGGAAACATAAATTGGAAATTAAAGTAGGATATGAACTCCGTACCCGGCACGTGGCATTAGCTTTGCGAACAAGAGGTGCATTAGCTCTAGGCGCAGCCTTTGCGGGGTAAATATTGACCGTCTATCTGTGCTCTCGATACTGTTTACTTAGTCGCAGGTCTTCGCTGTTCCCTTCCCAGGCTTCCGAAAACGTCACACTTTCGCCCGAAAGACGAAGCGTTGCAAGCGATAGCAAAGTATTAGAGTTTTGTACGCCGTCATCTTCATTATTTTATGCACAGTATAAATATCAGCATCGTGTTCGTCTGCAGATTCATTAATATTTAACGTTAAGCAAAAGCTTTTGATTACGACATAAAGACACACGAGTGATTAACATTTTCCCTACCGAAGACGAGCTGAGCGCGTCCACACGATTTTTATCGCTCCTATCGAAGACGAGCTGTGCTCGTCCACCCTAAAACGAGCATTCTGGGGCGCCGCAGTTAAGATAGCCTGATTAATTTTGCTGTGTTCTCTTAGGCTTCAACAGAGAGCTATGTAAAAAAAATTAAAAACGTGCTCAAAGCAGGCATTTTGGTCGAGAAAGGACTTGATTCCGGTAACCGGAATTATACAACGGCGTCCTACTCTGTGCGTGAGCGGCGCACGCCTGCCGGCAACAGCTCCGCTCAGAAGAAAAAGAATAAAAAAATGTGCTTGTTTGCCGAAGTTTTGGGAAATGAAGAAGAATTGCAGTTCTCCTGCGAGTGTGGCAGTGACTACCCAAGCAGCACAGTTTCTCTAAATCACCGGATTCGGACGACGATGGCGTGTCGACGTATCGGCAGTGGACGTCATTAGATGTAAGCAAATCCCTACCGGCATGTCCAAAGTTTCTTTTCGTGGACTCGCTTGTCCTTGCACATTATTTTTTTTTTAATTTCTAGGAGACATTCTGCGCTGAAGACTGGAGAGGTTAGGGCACTTTCCGTGGTGCAGTTAGTGAAGCGAATCCTCTGCATATTAAAGAAAAAATACATTTTGGGTGTATCTCGTGAATAAAGCGTCTTTGAATAATGTTTTTAGTTGTTTCAAGACACGTACAATCAAATAGACAAATAGAAAAAATTGCTATTTTTGTATAGTTTTCTGCCAACAAACTCGGTAGGGAAAGTGTTAATATCGTGACACATAAAGTGCCGTAGCAAGGAATCCAAAAGCGAAAAATATCGGATGGTCTTCCCAGCAGTTGGTGTGCAATTGATTACAAATGTTTAATGACATCAAAGAATAGAAACATGAAATAAAAATTTGGAATGTTTGTATGCTTCCCTGGTAGTACTTCAGCTCAATATACAGGGTGTTTCAAGAAATGTGTCCAACCTTCTAAAAAAATCAGGAAAATGCGATATTTGCTCGGGGCTTTCAGAATTTCTTTTTCTGTAGCGGCAGGAATCTTAAGGTAGTTAAGGACATCATTTAGGACAGTAATTAAGAAATTTACATTAATTAACTTATTAATTAGTGGAGTGAGGTGATTGTGTCAAATGGGAGAATTGAAGTTCTTCATGCGAGGAATCCATCCGAGCTTTGAGTTTTCGAAAAAGCGTCCTCTAGTAATTGTTGTGGCGAAATGACATTCAACCAAATGCAACGGCTTTCAACAGCGAAAGCCATCGAATTCGGTTGAATTTCATTACTTCGTAATGATTACTAGAGGCCGCTTTTTCGAAATCTCAATGTTGGGATGGGTTTCCGGCACTAAGAACTTCAATTTCCCAATTTGACACAGTCACCTAACTCCACTAACTAAAAGGTTAATTAATTTAGCTTTCTTAATTACTGTCTCAAGTCATGTCTCTAACCATCTGAAGATGCCTAGCGCTACAGAAAAAGTCATTCACTCATTCTGGACGTCTCAGAAGAATATGGCAGTTGCGTTCTTCCATGTTTCTGTTTAGGTTTCGCCATTGAATTTGGTTGAATTTCATTACTTCGTAATTATTACTAGATGCCACTTTTTCGAAATCTCAAAGTTGGGTTGGGTTTCTGACATGAAGAACTTCAATTCTCCCATTTGACACAACCCCCTAACTCCGCTAATTAAAAAGTTATTAGTTTAACTTTTTTTAAAACAGTCCCAAATAATTTCCTTAACCATCTTAAAATCGCTGCCACTACAGAAAAACCAATTCTGAAGGCAGCAATCAAATATCGCATTTTCCTGATTTTTTGAGAAGGTTGGACACATTTCTTGAAACACCCTGTATGTACACATAGAAGTATATATATACGACTGCGCAAGAGGTGAAGCATACAGAAGAGCGCTATCGTGTGACGAGAGATAAGCGCTAACTGATAGTGACCGTCCTATCATCTTCTTTAACTTCTTGTGTCATCAACATGTTTTAAAGACGATAGTCTTTCTTGGGGAACTTAAACGCAGAAACTTTGGTCTGTCTGTCTGTCTTTCTGTTTGTCTGTCTGTCACCCGATTCAGCGACCCGGCCAAAGTTGAACCACTTGCTTACCGCCCACCCATCTTGAACTGGTAAGGCTGTTCATACTTGTGAATGTTGTCGATCAAAAAAGTAAATATTACGCATATCTGAGGCGCAACATCACTAGGTAAGTATTAGGTGGTGTGTTCCTTTAATAGAAAATACATACATACGTAATTCTAAAGACCCTACACAGTAAACCACTTTATACCCTTAAGGGGGTTTTGCCGTGTCTATAACTAACACCCTTACACCCTAGGAAAAGGGTGCTTTCACGTATCAAAACACCCATACCATAGGGTGTTTCCAATGACCTAAACACCCTTATCACTGAAAAATTTGAAAAAAAATCTACCAGTCAGGGAACATGCAATTATAGATGACATCAGCATAGAAGGTGTGCGCACGCGCCACACCGCGGCACACACAACGAAGCGTATTGTAAAATACGACATGGACGGAGCGCTCGTGCTACACAGCCTTACACTGACCATCTGGTATATATAGCCATAGTATCTTAAGCCGCTGTTCAGTGCCGGTGGAGATATTTCTGTTCCGTATAAATGAACATTAAACATTAGGAGAATAGGCGTAAATTTATGGTACGCTTGTAGATAGCCCTAAAAGAGACATATCTTTTAATCTAAACTCGCCGAAGATCCAACGACATTTTAATCAGCGAGTCTAAGTTATCATCAGGCACGCTGTGGTATGGGCCATGGGTGTTTCGATAACACATAACACCCTTAACTCCTAAAGGGTGTTTAGTTAGAGCATTACCCCCTAAAGGCTGTTTTGGAGAAGGAAGGCACCCTTACACCCTAATTTTTGCAAATTTGGTTAGGCAAAAGGGTGTTTTGCTTGCTTGAAACCCCCTTAAGGGTGCAAAGTGGTTTACAGTGTAGTTTCTTAAGCTGCGCTGAAAATGCCTATGCGCGCCGACGAACGCCCTCTGCCACGGAGGAAGGAAACCCTCCGCACAAGCTCATGTTTCCCGATATATTGCCAGATGGCGTCCATATCTCACACCGCGCCTCCTCTATCCGCCTTTACACGGCATTTTCAGCGGAGCACGCAGATAAGCGGCCATTTTTTTTTTTCGTTTTTTTTTTGCGTTTTAGCACTATCAGGAAAATGAGATAGTTGAGAACGCATAGATTCAAACGTTTTAGTGAGAAAGAATGAAACAGCAAGATAATAGTCGTTGTAGTTTAACGTCGCAAAACCACGATATTATTATGAGGGACGCGAAGCACCCAGAGAAATAGCAAAATGACAAGAAAAGATATATAAAGAGCTGAAAAATATTGATCCTTCGAGATCGATTTTTAGAATTTTCGCAGTTATGTGCGAGAATCTAAAATCAAGAGTTCAAGCGAAATCCGCAAATGTAGTTCCCTAGCACTTATATTCTACCAAAATGGTCCTTCCAGAAACCCTATAAACAAGATTCTTGGTTAAAAAGAAAATCGTGCTCTCGGCGAACGCATTTTGAATGCACAATTTGAAAGACCTATAGGCGTCATCCGAGGTGTATTGCAACACAAAATAAAACGGAGCACGCGAGGCACCACTGCGTCAATCCAACGTTGCCACAGCAACCGTGCATCTCTTCAGAAATTTTCGCGGTCAAAACGAAACGCATCGAACCGACCGAGATAAGCACATTGCACAGCTTTTACATTTGCCTTTTTCCAACGTGACGTTCCCGATTGTAGCGAGGCGCCTGCCCAGCTGCTCTTGCTGTACTGTCGCCCTGGGAGCCCTTTTTCTAAGCGTCCAGGAATGGCCGCACGTGTCGCCACAGGGTTCTTAGGTTGCATTCCACGAGCGCCGAGATGCCACGAGATGTCTCTATTTCAATGTGTAGCGGATTTTTTTCTTTCTCTATGGGTCTCTGTCCTGTTACCGCTGTGGCAATATGATCTATCCATTTGACATGTGCCACAAGAACACGCACAAACACAGCTCCCGATTTCAAGCTATTGGGTCTGTGCGTGAAGCAAGCCTCGACTCTCCGCAAAAGTTGCGAAACGGCCGTTTCGACAGCTGCTGCCATGCATGCTTGGCGGCTTCGGGACGTGAGCTCTGCGTGTAGCCACTCGAAAGCAATAGGACGAGTAATATGTGCATCCGAACAGTGTGCGCTGAAGAAGTAAAGCTAAATATTCTTCATTCGAGGTTTGCGACCTCATTGCATACTAGGCAATATATGAAGATGCGGAAAGAGGGCTGCTAGAGAAGAGAACGTGAACAAGCATGCAAAATAAAAAGCAGGATACAAGCATCAATAAAACAATCGAGGTGGGGAAAGCCAGTTTTTTTTTTGAAGTGCAGCCGCACTGAATCAGGTCAGCCATCTTTTCGGTGCAAAGGTATTCGTAGATATCGCGTGTAGGCAGCGTGTAAGCAGGTTTCGGTAAGGCTTTATGTCGTTGCGCGGTTTGAACGTAAGCTCACATCCACGCCACGAGCGATCAAAAGCTTTCGCAGTAAACTTATTAAACGAGGGTTTTCCGCGACTCTAATATAATCTACAAAGTCAAGAAAGACGGCTGTTGCGCGGAGTGCAAGTGTGACAGGGAGCATAAGAAGAAATGTGCATTGAGAGCTGAATTAAAATTGTTTTTTTTTATTTAGAGGTGGTTCACATTATTGAAGGTTACCGGGATGGACGAATACGTTTATAGTGCGGTGCATCATGAGCGTACATCAGCTTTAGTTCACTGTTACAATAGTCAATATATTCCTTAGACTTTGTGCTCCACCATCCGCTATATACTATTCGCTGATATTAAAGGGTACCCTGTAACACTTTTCAAAGCAATCTTCTAACTGCTTCATTAAACGAGTTTATTGACTCGGGAATCGACTGCCGCAATTTTTTTTAGAATCCGTCAAGTACGAGCGGGGTTAGATGTATTTGTAGCACGCTGTAAGCGCTTTCTCTCGTCTCTCGTCCCGACGAGCGTGCTGGAAGCTAATCAGGGAGGGATGGTACGGGGAAAAGAGTAACGGGTCACACGCGAGTCATGACCTTGAGGACGTTACTTTTTTTTTTTTCTTCGAACGCGTGCCTTACTTTCAGTGGGATCGCAAGCGAGAACGCGCGCACGTCGCGCCATCCCACGACGGTCGCGGTAACTATGCAGGTCACGATGCTCATATCAGCCAATGGCCGTGGACTATGGCGCGGTCACTAGGGTTTATGGCGTCATTTGTCGAGAGAAGAAGGAACGATTTTTAGCTGACTTTGGGAATTAATTGTAAATGCCAGGCTGCATGCTGCATTATAATGTTAAGCCTCACATGCTCTCAGAGCCTCGACTACCAATCAGCAATGTTTCATGACCATGTTCAAAGAGTGTTGCAGGGCCCCTTTAAGGCGAAATCCTTAGATGCCTCACCGAACGCGTAAATTAACCGGCGTCCCGCGGCGACATCTCTGTAGGTGGCGTCATGATGAGTCATACAGAAAATCATCATCACGTGATGAAGTCGCCGCGTGACGTTACCATGACGTCACAGATCGCAAAAATTTGTTACGTCATCATGACGTCACCGTTACGTCACATGGTGACGTCATCACATGACGTCATTGCTTGGACGAAGGTGGGTCGATCCCGGAGGCAAAGCAAAACAATGTGAGGTGCAGAAAGTTTACAGTGCCTCCGATCCTGGAGGCATTGTAACATCGACTTAGAAGACAACTAAGAACATGGCTTTCACCTTCGAGTCGACTCAGGCGTATGCATAAGGGACCCTGTGAGTTATTTCTGTTTGTCTTACACATTAGGGACTTGATAAAGTACAGTTAATATTCCTGAGTGAGAATGAATGGCCTTCAGCGCAAAGCATTTACTCTTCATTCAAAACACGCGACAGGGCACAATCGCGTGTTTTTGGCAACAGGGCAAACACCGGCCACAAGGTTGAAGTGCAAAGTTATGTGCTATCAAGGAATACAAACTCTTCCATCGCTAGGATCATCAGTGGCTGAAAGAAAACAAGGCTGCACATTGTTTACTTTTAATCTTGAAAGCTTTGGCAATTGCGGGGGTACGTTCTTCCGTATGCATCGGAAAACCGTAAGTGAGAGTAAAATCTGGTCACCCGCAGTGACCCACAACGACTTCAAAATAATATTGAAGCGTTTGGTTGCTGAAGCTTTCCGGATTTAAAGGGAGGAAAAAAAACGCGTATTCGCGCGTTAGTCAGCCATCAACCATTCAAACTAATCTGGGATTGTTTTTCCTGGCAAAACATAGCTGCGACACGCACTTGTGAATTCCGTTTCGTCGCCACGCTTCTAACAGTCATTTTGTCTTTGACCTGACTGAATGTTTAATTAGCGCACGTTTTCAATACCTTGCTTCAACTGAAAGGCAGCAGTCGCGCCATCCCTTCTGTTTGCTTGTCTTGTTCCCTTTGCGATGTAAATCGTGAAGCATTTTGAACTAGCTAGCATAGTTTTCCATTTTCGTCATTGTTCAGATTCACATTCAGTCGGGCATGAAGCGTTTCCGGTCATATATCGTGAAGAAAATGTACTGTAGGCTCTAATTCAGATTTTGAGGGGTTTTGGATTGTATAAATGCATCACTTCCTCCTCTCCCTATCATCAACCTTCATCCCTCCTTTTTTTTCTCTCTTTCCCCTTTCCCACGTGCAGAGTAGCAGGCAAGAGCGCACTTGCTCAGACCGACCTCTCTGCGTTTAATAAATTATCTCTCTGTATTTCTCTCTTGAAGCGTTTTTTTTTCCGCCTTAGAAAACCACTTTCTAAAACGTTGTACTTCGTGGAACAACAAAAATACCGCACTGTGGAGCCGGCAGGTAACCAAACGTTAAACTGCCTTCATGTGTTACTGAATCTAAATTGCATTACAAAGGAGCATTTGTATGTGCATGATGCGATTGGCTTGAATTAGCACTTTGTCACACTCCGCCGCTGTCTTTTTTTTTGGTAAACCATTATAAAGGTATTTTTTACTACCTAGTCAAAATTGTAGTGAAAATATAAAAAAGGTCAGTTAAAGAAATACTACTAAAGGCATCAAGAGCTATTCATTCCGTTAGCGGCCATTACCTCGGAACTATTTTTTCTTATAGCTTCCTATTCAAGGCTCGGTAAGACAACAAGTAGTGAACCCGTTGAAGGCTCCTCCGACGAATATTGGCATGCGTCTGTTTTGTAAACTTAGAAGTTAAACGACATGAAGGCAGAAAATCGTACTAGATGCACATTTTATCACCTAAAATGAATATTCTTTGCGTAAGTGAATTTTAGTCTGACAGCAGTAGCGGGCCCGGTACATCGCTTACCTGGTATGATAGTCATTCAGCAACCTATGAATACAACACGCAATCCGTATTAAATGTTCAACATGCGGCAATGAGACAAAGCTGATCCAATTGGTGGCGCTACCTAATAATAAGCACCGTCTTAGAATGCTACACGAGCTCCAGAAATGTATAGCCACATGGTTTGGCTACAGGGGAAGGAGACTCCTTATCAGTTTTTTATGACCTGACTTTTGGCTTTCAAAAGATATTACATGCTACGAGACTGTCATTAACTATCCTGAAAGACTCCCGGGTGAACGACGTACCTTAAAACGGTATGCTGTGCTATATTCTTTTAATGTAGTTAAACGATTTGTGTGCCATTTCGTTTATTTTTAAATTTTTATTTGGTAAGAGTGCAGAAAATGCAATGTCCATTTCAGTTCCCGCTGATCCGGTTGAAGGCACGCGACGTGTGACCGCGCCAAGAAATCTGAAACCATATGTCATTCGGAAGCACAAGCTTAAAGTAATGCTGTAACGTAAACACTTTGAACTCAAGAAACCCGAGACTTCCCCTCATTACTGAGCCTAGCGGTTTTCCGGGTCGTTCTATAGAAATAGAGGATCGTCTCGTTCTATGGAATGAATGTATTTTGCTAAGTAAGCCCCTGCAGCGCATGGTGTTTCCTCGGCTCAACAACTGGAATCAAGAAATACTTCGGCCTTGTGTTACACGAAACTCGTTCTGACAATGCTGTCAAGTTGCGATTTTCCGCATGAGTTATTTATTTAGCTCATGCTGTCTCATATGCTGCTTAAGAGGAAATAAAAGGAAGAGCTTGTGTACTCCGAATAGGCTTTCTGTTTCGCACTATTTTAACTTCGGTAGGCACTCCGACGAAGGACAAAACGCAGTGCCGGCTATCGGTGTCATTTTGGGTTGTTCGTTCGTTCGTTGGTTCGTTCGTTTGTTCGCTCGCTCGTTTGTTTTTGTTTGTTTGTTTGTTTGTTTGTTTGTTTGTTTGTTTGTTTGTTTGTTTGTTTGTTTGTTTGTTTGTTTGTTTGTTTGTTTGTTTGTTTGTTTGTTTGTTTGTTTGTTTGTTTGTACACTTCAGCAGCCTGAATAATCCACGCTCCACACAAACCATCTAGGCCCCGCTCTTATTAATCTCTCGAGTCATTTCCCAGGACATCTGAATATTGCTGCGTTTTTTTATTGTTTTTCGCACTTACACACAACACAGCACCTGTCTTCGTCGTTTATCACTCTGTCCTTTCCTTGTGTTGTGCGCTAGATGTTAAAATGAACAGCCCTCTTGCGAGGCTTGTAAACCAACCTTTTATTTCAGTGGAATGTAAGATAGATCGAAAGCTGCTTGTCCTTTTACGTAGCACTAGATGGTACCATGACCAAGGGCTTCTTTCGTCACCAGTCTTTTGTTCAGAAAGGGGTACACGCGCTCCTTAAAGTGCACCTTATGTTTCAACGCCTTTTAAGGAAGGTAGTTCGAAACAAATAATCCGGTAGCACCTCCGTACGCGTCACAATGCATGTGAAAGTACGAGCACACCCGTCATGTTAGGCTCGACGACTTGGAGAATGCATCTGACTGAAACGACTTTTCTATGCGAAAGACGCGCTCCGACCAAGCAAATATATGCAAGGATTCATGGATTGCTGTTCGCGTTTTTGCAGAACGCAGTCATGGAAAACTTTGCCATCAAGTGCTCAGTGGCTGCGACAACGCACTGAGCCTTTGTTTTATATGCTTCATCTGGAGCGCCCACACCCTACACAGGCGACACCTAAACGCACTCTCAAGGCTTATGCGCAACCGTGTCGACTGTCGCTCGTATTAACTTGCGTAGACTTCGATACAAAAGAAGAAGCAAGACAACTGCTCGCGTTTATGTACAGTACTCAGGGATTGAAACAGGACAATTTAGGGCTAAGTAACGCACACACTTTCGTTTTCACCGTCTTCAGTTCGGATCATATCGGTGTAATTTCAGCTCGAAGACGTAGATCAATGCCAACATTATCTCTGGAGGCTAGAGTTGTCGCGACATGATGTGGTTATCTCGAACAATCGCGCATACTAGCCGTTATGTTAAAAAAAAATTATCGCGTTTGAATTCGTGAATACGGTAAACTTATATTTATTGAACTGCTGTCTCCAGCTCTTTCCTTCTACGGTTTAGCGCACATTTAGCTAAGTGAGGCAAATAAATGTAACTTCTCTTAGCTTTCCCTGCGTTTCTATAGTGGCTTGAGGGGGAGGGTGTAAATGAAATAACGACATCCAAAACAATGCCCTAGAGGCCAGTCACGCTGCACAAGCATCTGCTACATTGTTATTTACATTAGCCTGCACGGGCTTACAGTCTCCTCTGAAAACCGAAATCTTCTGACTTAAAAGCAATACCCATTAAAGGAAGTATGCTTTTTGAAAACTGCTTAGAACTTCTTTTTAAGGAATCTTTATACCACCCCTACTCATTTTTTTTGTTCGCAGCTTATTTATTTATTTATTTATTTATTTATTTATTTATTTATTTATGAGCGGCAGCTAAAAGTTGATCGCAGGAACTGCATATATAATAGAAGCTAATTGGTGCACTGTGCGTCGTCGACAAAGCACAGGTGCATGAATCTAATTATAGCGTTAGAACGGTGGCAGAAAAAAAAAAACGTTTCTGGATAATGAACAGACGCCAAGTCACACGCCTAAGCTTGTCAGCATTTGTCTTTTTCTCAAGACACCAAGTCACGCATACCGTAAGTGTAATTTTCTTCTCTCCTTATACTCTGGCAATCCGCTCTTCTTCTATCCATAACAATGCAGCTCCAAAAATACCGGCTGCGAAAGGTTCGGCGCGGACACTATAGCTAACTGAGGTTGTTTCGGCATCCTAATATTACAAACCATTTCACTCAGAGACAGCGTGTTTAGAGAATGCAGCCCAGCAGTATCCGTGTGCCCGGAGAAAGCACGGAATGCGCGCGCGCAATTTATTCGGAAGCATTGCGCTCGTGCCGAGAGCATTCTAAACGCGAATATTTGGACAGTCGGCATGTGTGGTTTGCTAAAATACCTTTTCGCGGCGTTTAACAATTAGGAACAAGACCAGATACAGGACTGTAATTTACATCGCGGAAATTACCGTTCGCGGACAGCAGCCACTTCACGCATGCAGTCAGCACTGCATACTTGCGGCTGTGTTTCATACCAAGTCTTCATATATATATATATATATATATATATATATATATATATATATATATATATATATATATATATATATACGATACGAAGTGTGAGCCACACAAAAAGAAAGCGGAGATGCGTCCTTCTCCAGTGTCACGAAATCTGGTTTTTGTCTGACCGGCGTAGTGTCTTGAAGACAAAACAGCACTTCTATCGGCACGGTTAGGGCGATTATGGCTCGGTACGCGTAGAGTTGTAAAACATTGGTTGCGAATCCCTGAACGTAATTATCAAGAAAAAGATGACTGCAACTTCCACTTTGAGGCGCTTATCGCCAGCTACTCTTTCGGGATGGGACAGAGGACAGGAATATAGAAGGATAGCAACAGGAAAGAAGACAGGAAAGATAAAGAAAAACGTACACTCGGACAGATATAACCAAATACATTTAAAAAAAAAGAAAAAAGAAACAGCCGTAAACGAGTGGCCAGATCTGATTGGTTCATGAAAGTCAGCAGCGAACCAATGAGAGCTGATATACATATTTCTTACTACACAATAAAGGGCTGACGACATGCACACAGCTAGAAAACCAACGCTGGGCGGATATACACATGCTTCGATGCATGTAATACACGCACCGCTAACTTTACTGAAAAAGACGTAGAATATCAGCAAAGAATGCCCGATTTTTCCGATTTGTTAATTTCCGAGTATACACTTTAAGGCTACAATGTAGAAGAGTTTTCGACACTTCCGACGTTTACAAAGTGGACGTAAACATCACTCTGCGCATCTCATTTGCATGGAGGGTCTTAGCACGCACTCGCCGTTTGCTACTCCTTCAAAGAGCTAATCTTCAAGCTCACCTTGAGGCAGAGCCGGCGTTTCAACGACAAGGGCTGTCTTGCCGGAAGAACGGTTATAGAGTATGCGCTCTTTTCTGACAGTGATCGATAGCACCGTGATGATGACGACGCCCCGCCGAGCGATTATAGGGTCGTCGCCTGAACAGGCGATGAGCTCATGCAGTTCCTGCCATTGTCGCCAACAAAATCTCAAGCACTTAGACGCTTGCCTATTTTGTGACGCACTTGCTTGTGCTCGCTTTCAAGAAATACCCATTGGTGCAGGCACGGCTGCGTCCTGGTACGGCGTAGAACGGTCACGTGCTACTGAAGAGCAAGTACACTTGAAAACATGCTTATGAACAATCTTTCTATATGAGGCAACATCAAAAATCGTACAGTATATTGAGATAGACAAATAATACTTTGGGAAATTGTGCTTGTTTATCAAAAAAAAGAAAATGAGAAAAAATGCTTGCAGTGAATGTTTTTAGTTGTATTAAAAATGTTGTTGGAAAAAATTGGTTTGCGCACCTATTTCTTCCCGCAACTACACATAACAAGGCAGGAACTGATTTCAAACCACAAAGCTAAATTAAAATATTCGGCAAATGACTTCTGATTCAGCTTTAAGCGCCTCTTTCAGGTATCGAGCTCAGTCAATTCATAAAAAATTAACCGTATACCTTTAGCCAACACTATGGAGAGCAAAGGCGAAAGCGTATGATCTCACGAGACATTCATTGCTTTGGCGCTGTCGGTCGATTGCACAACCATTTTGGGTATGGGCCATATTGTTTGCAAACATCCACAAGAAAACAGCCTGCTGCTCTTTCAATAAACTCATTCAATTACCTTAAGCGCGCTCGAAGAATTGAGCTGCACTTTCCTCAACTCCGGCAGCGCGACGGTATGATTCCGAAACGCATCGCGGAGGCCGCGTAGAAAGCAGCGCGTGGTTGAGATATGTTCCGCCAGGTGCCGCAACAATCCCAGTTATTCACGAAAGAACAGTCTACTCTTTCAATAAACTCATCCAATTAATATTCGTTAATTATCCTGATAAAAAATTGGTCCTTTGCTTAACTGAACTTACGCTCTTATATGACATGTACTCTAGTATACAGCTCTTAACGTGTGCCATTAACACCTTTGTGTATTAGTTTTTACTTTACAGCGAAGGCTGTTATGATATTATAGCATTTGAGCCAACGTTCAGTTTCCGGTTGGCTGGATGCAAATTTGGGTGTGGTTGGTTGGTTGGTTGAAAAACTATATTAGGGTCCTGCAAGGCACGCGTTAGCGCGCAGCGGGTGACTCCCGCGTCGGGACCACCAGGCTAAGCCTGCTCCCTGAAAGACATAATGCCGCTAAGGGCTAGCGCTTTAAAACGTTTACTATACATAACTTGTACCCATCAACAAAGATAACCGTCAGTAATGGCATGGATACGCTCAAGATCAAAAGATTACAGAAGAAAAAAACGGTGTATTTTCGTCTGTTATATATCTGGCAACAGTAATTTCTTCTGAATGATAGCCGCTACTACGACCCTAGAACATGTTTTTCTTCTACCAGTGCTTCAATCTGGTCTCGCCAGGAGCCTGGAGCCTGCAGTATGAGGACACGAAGGCCGAGTAAAAACTTGTGACGAGTAAGAAAACAGAGAGATCGAAGCCGCATAGTTATCATCCATAGGCTACAATAAGTCTTCTTGGCCAATCCCCCAGAGTGGGTACGTGCCAAACTTGGCAGGCTACAAACAAACAAACAAACAAACAAACAAACAAACAAACAAACAAACAAACAAACAAACAAACAAACAAACAAACAAACAAACAAACAAACAAACAAACAAACAAACAAACAAACAGACAAACAAAGCCACAGTCACCTCGCAACTAATGCAACATAGAACCTTGGGGCGTGTACATCTGTATGCTACGTCCAAACACTGTGAACAGCAGGCAATCATCCGCGCATCAGTGTTGGAGCAACACACATTCCCCACATAACTCCTGACGGTACGCAAGTTTAACTAACACTCCTAATATCAACGTGAGCGCGCGTAACCACAAGGGCCTCTACGAAGAGAGCCGGTATTCCCAGAATTCCGCACAGCCAATGTTATCACCGGTGCGCTTAGGAATAACACGGTTGCCGATTGATGCTTCTTACTTGCGTGCACTGCTTCGTTGATTGGACGGTATGAGGATGCGACTGCACTTTTCCGAAACACTGATATTAACGCTTCACAATACTGCACGATTTTGCTTTGTTTTGTAAGCCTCTCATCTAATAGCTTGACACTGCGGTTTTCAAGCAAGCATCAATTCATTGGCTACCAGTACTCTCCGAGAGAAATATATACAGACAATAATCGTTTCTTATAGAGAAAGCGAAAGTATTTTTGTCATTTTAATACCAGCGGTATTTCTTCTCGGTGCCTCAATATTTTAATTTAACAATGCTTCGAATTTGCGATGTATTTCAACGGTGCATCGTTGGGATACTGTGCGGCAGTAATCGATTCAGTATTCACATAAAAAAACGGATGAGTTGCGATTGAATTTTCTCCATTTGAGCCAAGCAAAATCCTCATATTATGTTACACTTTACTGCTTTTCCTTTAGGTGTCTATCCTACGCTACATCGGCTAAAGTAATACTTCAAAAAGCAACGAGGGCGGTGCTTTTCTATGTCCGCACCTCTTAATCTCGCAGATGTGGTTATCGTGCCAGTATTGCGAGCATACCGTTACGCTATCGTGGACGACGCTGTCAATGCGTTAGCTGGGCTTAGTGACAGATTTAGTCAATCCTCCTCGACAACGGTATTACTAAGCCCAGCTAACGCATTGACGGCGTTAGCTGGGCTCCCCCTGGTTATTTCGAACGGTGACAAGCTTGTAGCCGAGCTTCAGGGACTCAATCTTTCCACAAGATAACGACACACTCTATACAGTGGTTTGAGAATAAACCACATGGATGCATCTTCATTAGTGGCGGATTGTAAAGATAGCGTATGGTTGTTCACACGTTCTATGGCCAGACTCGCGTGATCGAATGAAGTCCAGCCGATACTGCTGCGAAGATTATATCTGCACGGCAGCGGTAGTCTTCCACGCCTGGATGGAGTCGTTAATATTGCAATTCGCTATATCTGTGTGGGACTGCGGAGAATCCAATCATGTACACTACGCTTCCGTATAATCTTCCCCAAACTCCTCTCTGTCATACATTATTTTCTTTTTTAGCTTTTCATAGAGAAGTGTCAGTGTTCTCGCTTCATTAATTATGACACGCCAGACCGGACATGCATCGAATAAGCCTGCACCTTTCGTTATGCATTATCTAGCGTGCTTATATTACGATCTCTCAAGAGGACATTGTTTATGCTCGCATGTTCGATCCGCGTGCGTGTAAGTTAGAACTTTGTCAATCATCATAAAGTCAGATGCGCAGCTATTTTTATCGCGTAGCTTTCGCCTGGTTCTAACCATAATTGGATAGGAAAACTAAAGCCATCCCACGTATAAGGCGTCCATACTGAGCGCATTGATATATATATCAATGCGCTCAGAGAAGTAGGAAACCTAACGCGACTCTTTTTCGTCAGGTTTCCTACTTCTCTCTTTTTTCTCTCTCTTTTTATGTACCTTTTCTTAACCTTTTTCTCTCCATCTCGGCTCGGAGAACGATGATATAAAAGCGCATCGAAGCCTGGTAAATTTCATGCTGATGAAGATAGGTCTCCGATCGAAACGATATATATATATATATATATATATATATATATATATATATATATATATATATATATATATATATATATATATAGGAAAAAGGTGTACGCTTCTAAAAAACTAAAAAACTGGACAAATAACCAGTTTTTTAGAAGCGTGTACCTTTTTCCTAATTAGGTGTGTGTGTGTGTGTGTGTGTGTGTGTGTGTGTGTGTGTGTGTGTGTGTGTGTGTGTGTGTGTGTGTGTGTGTGTGTGGGTGGGTGTTGTCAGGCGAGACAGAGCCACATCGCCCGTCTTCGGGTCCAGTGTTCTTTAGATAGATAGATAGATAGATAGATAGATAGATAGATAGATAGATAGATAGATAGATAGATAGATAGATAGATAGATAGATAGATAGATAGATAGATAGATAGATAGATAGATAGATAGATAGATAGATAGATAGATAGATAGATAGATAGATAGATAGATAGATAGATAGCCAGTCTCGTACTACAATTCTGCATTCGTTGTCACGCGGTCAGTTCGCTTTGCCCGTTTTCCGAAATTGTACAGTATGATCCCTAGCTTTCATTGAAACAATTTCGCCGCGTGCACCGACTGTCTGCCTGTTGCAGATACATTACGTTCTGTAATTGAGTTTGTCATGTTATAAATTATGACATTATGTGGTGAGAGTTTCGGCGTGATTCGTGGAAGATGTCTTTTAAAGGTTAGATTTTGCACAGGAAAATGGTATTTGTTATGGTGCATTCTCATATACAGTCCGGGCAGAACTGTCCGCGCGTTGAATTCGGAATGTGGTATCTAAGGAACCCTACGCGAACTTGTGCAGAAAATCTAATACTGTAATTCTTATGGGTGGCGTCGTAATCTGAATACCAGCCGACTGACACATTCTCTCAAACTGCATTCTTATATACTTTATGCCTGGTAGGGGCTGGTACGTAATGCAAAGCGTCGACTGCTGCAACTACAGGTCTCTTGTGTCATTTTCCTAACGCATAACAAACACAATTTTTTTAACGCACATGCGAAATTCGTAATAATTCAGCTAAAATGCAATGAGTAACGATGCGCACATCGCTTGAGCAAGTTTACACACGTCCACTTTCGTAAGCAGCACAGAAAAGCTGTTTTAATATGCGACATACACTTAAGGCACCGGCCCGCACTCGCTCTCGACGCTATAACTTTCTTCCCCTAACTCGTTTACTAAACTTTTCTCCTCGTGAGAAGCTGCAGAAGAGAGATATGATCCCGCTAAACAAAGCGTGAATTAAAACAAAAATTATGACTGAGTAAAATTACCATTTTTTTCCAGCGCCCTTTGATCCCGCATTTCACTCTTGTTACGAGAATGCCTTCGAGGACGGGGGCCCACGTGCCTGGCGTGTGCTGTCGGATCGTTACGGCGATCTGCCGTAAAGTGCCCATTACTAACATAAAACAGCAACCTGCATACGTTGCGCTGGAATAAGTACTGTATATTTAACGTTCTTGTTGGAACCAACAACAGCTTTAACTGTGCTGTAATTTCTCGATGATAAGTCACCGATAAGTGTAAATTCATCATCAACATCAAGTGGGTAAACTACATTTCGCGTAGCAATACTATAATGATTCTACTCGTACGAGTCTGCATCATAGTTTAGGAGAGAAGCATAAGTTAACTTTCAATGGGATTTCGTGGCACGTCAACCTCAGAAATACTGATCTCCTCTACTGTTACCCCTTATTAAGAAACAGGTATATTTAACCATTTTTACATTCTGTTGATAGTTATTACGTACGTCATTGTAGGGCTCCATATGCCGCTTTCGGTGAAACTGGTGTGTTAACAAGAACTGATTGAGGAAATGTCATGATTACATTCACGCAGTTGGGTAAACGTTCTTGCATAGTGCACCAACGTTTGCGTATATTTTTAAATGCGAAGCATTTGTTAGCGAACCTCAGGCACTTTGGGCGTTTCTATCTACGTATCTATCTATCTATCTATCTAGCCGCCTACGTCTGGGCGCTCTCCAAGTCGTCTCCATAATTTGTAACATACCAAAATTAGCATAGCAGGGGATCAGTGTATGACGAACACGATCCACTGGTCATGACATGAATAACGCAAAATACCTGTCGCGTACGTCACGAAACCCTTTCTCTCAGTCACGTGTGGCACATACCCGCATAGCAGAGTTCATATTTTGCGGGTATGTGCCACAGGTGATAGAGAGTCTCAACCAACACAGTAATCGCGAACACACACACAATGACACGCAAGGAAAGTGATAATAAACATTGTTGGGGTTTTATGTCCCAAAACCACCATATGATTATGAGAGACGCCGTAGCGAAGGGATCCGGAAATTTTCAATATCTGGTATTGTTTAACGTGTACCTAGATCGCACAGTACGCGGGCATCTAGCATTTTGCCTCCATCGAAATTCGACCGCTGCGACCGGGATCGAACCCGCGACCTTCGGTTCAGCAGCCGAACGCCATAACCGCTACACCACCGCGGCGGACGCAAGGAAAGTGAGGAAGCTGAAGACAGAACAGCCCTGGAAGACGCTGAACAACCATCCACTCGTCCACGTGGTCCGCAACGTGGACCACGTGGATTACGCAAAAACCGGGATCAATGCTTCCTACAATAAACCTGCCGAGAGAACCAGGCGCCTCATCATTACCGGTGACTTCAACATTGATTTATCAAGACGCAACATCGCCTGGTCCCTGCGTGAAAGAGGGCTTGGATGTGGACTGGGCATCAAAAGACCTCGCTGCCACATCCAGGACAGGATGCATTATATATCATTTCATCGTAAGAGGCATCCAGGATTTGCACCAGCTGTCCTATACCTCGCACTTCACTGCACTTAGACCCCTCGTAGCCGCGATCATGAACGGATCCGAATAACAAGTCCGGCCAGCTGCTGGGGCTCACTGATCACGGTCACTGATCACTTTCTTCAAGGACTGTCAAGAACCCCTTCCACACATGAACACGGGTTCGTGCGTGCGTTCGTTCTCCGTGTGTGCGTGCGTGCCCCGTCATAGCGGAAAAGTACAAGCATAACAACTGTAACAACTGCAACTGTGACTGTAACGTACGTGCAGTGCGCTTACGCGTACCACTCGACTATGTATATGTCTAGGGAAAGTTTCCTGAATGCAGCTCAGTTGCGAGTGACGCCTGTCCTTCCCATATGTATTCCTTCTTTGTCTTGTTCGGATTCGCGCTATCCAGTATTGAAGAATATAAGCACTATATATCAGCTTACCGCGTCTGGTGTTGGTAACACCCATGTTGCTGTTCGCATCATTACGCAGCTGTAAACAACTGGTTATATAATAGATATGCAACTCTTCGACATATGAGTGTGTGTATACCACTTCAACGTTTCTCTAGCGTCATTCCGTAACGTTTCATTCAATGTGAAAAATTACGCCAGTCACCATCCCGCGCATGCTTCGCATAACTCCGATTCCCACTGTACGTGGGAACAATGCAAGTGTAGGAAACAGTCCTTGTTTTCCTTTCATCACGCTTGGAATCAACGCGCTGTGTCGGCATGGAGCAGCTGCAGAATAAATCGCGCTTTCTTTTGTGCAAACCATTTCTCTGGTATTTGTAGGAATGCTCGCGCGCGCGCGTTCCACTGCGCAAGCGTTCTTCGCGAATCTTGCGAAACATGCGCATTTTAAGCTTCCTAATAATTTTGTTTGCTCAGCCCAAATGGCAATGTGTTTACTTTAGATACTAGGAGAAAAACTTTCCCGGATTTTAAAGATAGATAGATAGATAGATAGATAGATAGATAGATAGATAGATAGATAGATAGATAGATAGATAGATAGATAGATAGATAGATAGATAGATAGATAGATAGATAGATAGATAGATAGATAGATAGATAGATAGATAGATAGATAGATAGATAGATAGATAGATAGATAGATAGATAGATCTTAGCACATGTTGTGCAGCATGCCTTTTATTTTTGTTGTTTTCATCTGGGAAGAAACGTAAACACGGAAGTGGAGACAGATAAGACGGTAATCGCCTTACTCCTACGGTGTAACAAAGAGACCTGGGCAGACTTTGCGTGGGCGGCTTTCTGTTGACTCAGGCTGGCAAGGATTTATGATTTGTTTCCCCTCTAACTGCTAGCCTGATATCCCCAGTGCTGGTCATTTCCTCAGCGTTTCCATTACCAGCACCGAAAGGCTGAGGTTAGCCAGTGACGAGATTCGGGAAAGGAACACAGATTACGACGCACAGCGAGACGCGTTGCGCTTCATTACGGCGTAATTTTGTCATTTTACCTTGACAACCTTTTAAGAAACTTAGACGATGTTCGTTTGAAATGTGCAGCAAATACGAAAGTCTAAGTGAAATTATGTCAGCTGCTAGAATAAGGTAAACTTAAATAGACACGCCACTCTATGTATACGCATAGAAAGCTGTTTATGTGTTTGCGCTCTAGAAGGCACACCTTTTCCCAACAGGCTCTTTTCCTTGAAAATGGGAAACGACATGCGATATGTGGCGCACTGTTTTTTGTGCATGCGTGCGTGCGTGCGTGTGATAAAGCCTTTATTCTATAGCTGCAATTTAAAATTGAATAGCGCATCTTCATGAGTATTTTAGAACGTTTCACCATACGGTGACCTAGAACCTTACATTTGGCTCATGAGTGACAACTCTCTGCACTGCTTCATGGTATATCTACACGGTTTTAAAAGTTTGAATTACCGCGAAAGCTCCACGTGCCATTTTTATGCTCACGCGCTTTTAGGATACTCACTGTTCTCTATGAATTTTCCGCTAGTACAGGGTAGCAAACTGTACTTGTAAAATAAGATAACACAATAAAAATATTGTACCAGTCACCGATACTGTCACAGAGATTACATTTTCAGCTCCATATGAATCCGCTCGCCGCAAATGCACATACTAAATTATTTCATCAAGCAACTGGCTTTATGGAAAGCGCGTTTTATTACCTCTTTTGAGCAGGCATGTTGCTGCGGTGGCTGTCCGTTTGAGGGAACAGAAAATGGATGGCTCGATTTCATTCGGGCATGACCATTCGTACGAATACACGTGTCATTCGATTGCGGACTTCTATTGCCTTACGGAAACACGTACACGAGTAAGCATGCCTCGCGAGCAGAGCATTCCTATTAGGCATGACCATTCATACGAAAACGCCAGTTCGTTCGAGTGTCGACTTTCATTTATACGAATACATACGCAAGAATGAACAGACCTAATGAGAGCTCCAAATTCCATTCAAGGACAAGCATGAAGAGAACTGCGCCGGCCATTTGGGTGCGGCCTTTCATTCATGCCAATACTTATGCCACAGTGAACGTACCTAACGAGTGCAGATTTCGCATTCAAAGACGACCATTTGTACAGATACGCCTGCCATCTCTATGCCCAGACATGCGCACGGGTCCGTAGGGCCTTCTCAGAAAGAATGTTTGCCATCTGCGACCGCCGCTCTCTAGTGGCGCTGTCCATCAGCCTCTGCTCTACCGCTCGTTCCAATTACGCTAAAGCGCTTTCAATGGAGCGTGCGTCAGAAGATCATTTTTGTCAATTTAAAAATACCTTACCGAAGCCAGGATGGGTTATTTTGTAAGGGAGACGATGCATGTAGGGTACCCTTCGAAACCCTCGTTTTAGGCATCACACATGGACAATATAAGTACTGAAGCAGAGCAACTTCCACTAACGAAAACAACTAGTAGACATCAAATACACATAAACATCAATTACATTAATACATCGAAAAGCAATAAAAAAAACTCACAGGGTTCTGCATGCATTCACCTAGGACGACTCGAAGGCGAAAGCCATCTTCTAAAAAAGCCGATTTCTTCTAAGTCGATGTATTGATCCTGCCCCGCCACCCTCCGAAAGCTTTCTGCCCCTAACGTGTTTCTTTGCACTGCCTCCAAGATCGGAGGCAGCTAACTTGGTTTTGCACAGCCTCCGTGATCGGCCCACCCTTTACCAACCTAGTATGTCATGTGACGACGTCATCATCTGACGTTCGTCACAGTATTGTCATGATGACGCCATAATGACTAACAAATTTTGGTGATATGTGACGTCATGATGACATCATATGGTGACGTCACCACGTGATGTTATGCATCACTCGTCCCAGACGCCGCGTGACGCCGACGGTCAATTTTTGCGTTTGATGAGGCATTTAAGCCTTTCGCCTTAAACGTCGTTATAAGCAAGTGACAGAGTATGTAAGCATTGGAGATACAATTACTGAGTGATTATAATCTAAAGTAAAAAAAAATAGATAACTGAATGGGCGTTTATAAAGGAATGGTGGAACAACTTGAGAAACACAACAACGGATAAATACTTGTCAATATTTGCTTAAGAACTGATTTTTGAAGCGGTCATATATTTCTTGCGATTTCATCCAGAACGCCATTTCATAAGTTGGTAGGTGACAATGGGAATTGTAAATTTATTTTATCTTGGGAGTACAAACCGTTTGAAAAGCTCCTACAGTGTCTTCACCAATAAGAATACGAAGGAATTTTTTATAAGCAATTATTTCTCGCTTTCACGACTCGCTACAAAATGGAACAATTTTCCTCGCACGACTATACGCTCGTTGGCGCATGTGTAAACCAAAATCTGATACACAAAGATTTCCGCACCTTCAAGCTTCGAAGGCGGGCGCTATTGGATTCCAGTCTATAGGAATCAGGTATTGAAAATAGGCAGCACGTACGCTCTCAATTTTTTTCTCCTTTCTAGGAATTTGGCAGAAATTCTGCGATTCTCCGAAATAGTTTCTGAGTGGGTCAACGCTTCGTTTTCTGTTTCCCTTCCTGTCTCAATTTTTTTCTCACTGTCCGCTTCACTCAATGAGTGACTGCAGATTGAAATACGGACATGACAAAACGTTTCTCTTTGATTTATATTATTTGTTAATGTTCATCTTTCACGGCATCGGGTATTAGCGTTGAGCTTTCATTGAACGAGAACCCGCTTTTGCAGCGCTCTCGGAAATCTAAGTCGGTATCGCGATTCCGTTTGCGAAACCGGGCGCTTTCCTCTGAGCTGAGAACAGGTTTCGAATGGCGCAATATTTGCGAGGAAATTACTCGGGCAGTTTTCCGGAGGGTACCCGGAAATATGTGAACAGAAATGAGGCGTGCAACGAACGTTATGATGCCGTATAAAAAAAATGCATACCGAATAGCACACGCTCATAGAAGACGAGATATATAATGTGCTGTCTTTTCTTCTGGAAGCTCAAATTTGAATTGGAGCAAACAGTCACCGTGAAAGACGGTGTGAAATCTCCCAGCAAATTGGGCAAACAATTAGGGAACGGCGACTTTCGTCTCTTCGCTTTAAATCGGAACTATACGCTTGCATGCTTTAAATTTAAAAGGCTAGAAATATGGCATCGCGAACAAGAAGCTCGTTGTATCGCCTGAAGTATGAATCGTTGCACATGTGGACATTGCTTCGCAACAGCATATTTTTGCTGTTGACGCGGTTTACGATACGCCAAAGAAAAGTGCTTCCTGACGGCAACGATCCTGTCGTTGGTAAATAGCGGGCAAAGGCATTTTAGTAGGGCCGACATAGCTGCTGTTTTCCGTGTTTGGCGTCGGGTTTTCACTTAGTATAGACTATTTTAAGGATGGCTTTCGGTGCCGCCGTATTGGGCTGCTAACCTTGCCGTTTTTTATCTTGAACAATTAATTGCGAACAGCGCTTCGCTGGGCGTATACACATGAAAATGGTTCGCTTGGTGCATTCGGCGTTTCCTGACCTTATCAATTGACGTCTCAAAATACAAATGTAAGAAAACATTCGTTTACCAGCCCAAGGAGACTGCGCCAATATTTCTTACGTAAAATAGTCTATAGATGTGGTGGTGAGTGGGTTTACCACGCAGCTGCGGCGCATATATAGGAAAATCACAAATATACGCGCTGTCACGAACGCTTCAGCTTTGGCACCTTTTTCTGTTTAGAGCACATTCGAAAAAGCATTTCGCGCTGTTCTCAGCGAATAAAACGGTCGCACCGAGATATGAGTTGCGTCGCTTTAGGGGCTTTTCTACCGATGTGTTGGTGATTCCGTGTATAACGATACCATGAAACACGAAGTGCAAAAAAGAAAAAAAAAACAAGAAAGCTATGCATATTTATTAGAGTAAAAAGTTAAGATCATGTGTGGCATGACAGTCTCTATAAGTGCAGGAAGTCACAGAACTTAGTTGCCACCGGCTATTACTGTACGTTGTCGCGTATGCGTATTATACTACCCACGAAAAATGATAAGCGCAACTCTAAGACAGGAAGACAGCAGATTGGATCAGAAAACAAACAGGAGTAGCCGATATCAATCAATCAATCAATCAATCAATCAATCAATCAATCAATCAATCAATCAATCAATCAATCAATCAATCAATCAATCAATCAATCAATCAATCAATCAATCAATCTATCTATCTATCTATCTATCTATCTATCTATCTATCTATCTATCTATCTATCTATCTATCTATCTATCTATCTATCTATCTATCTATCTATCTATCTATCTATCTATCTATCTATCTATTTCCTTTCAATAGGAGGAGTACATGACAAAAAACTGGTATATCCTGGTATATATACCAAAATGATAAAACCTGCCTGGGCAGGTAACGTCATGAGAAAGACATATAACCGAGAGCGTCGTAATCGACGCCAAGAGGTGGGAAGTGCGGCCGAGAACGCAAAGGGTTAGGCGGAGCGATGTAATTTTAAAAATGTTTAGGCATAAAATAGTATCGGCTCGCGCAGGACCGGGTGGCTTGGAGATCGCTGGGACAGGTCTTCGCGCTGCATGGGATATGATGGCTGCCATGCGCAGGGGCACTGCTTGTCATTGAACTTAGTGTTTCATACTTCACTCAGGGGGAAAAAAACAAACAGAAATGCATACAAGCGATGAATCAGAGGCATAAGCAGTGTACACGTTAAATGGCCCCCTAAGCCTACCCGAGTTCAAAGACGTGAGACTTGTTTCTTCCTCGACTTCACTGCTATTCTTACAGGCGCTATCCACTTATTTCTCTGCACTTATTTCTTCATAAACAGGTGGACAATGTCAGCACTAAGCGTTGGGCTTATCATGATTTCGCGCTTTTCGGCTATACACGGTTATCGCTGTTTGCGCAGTCGAAAACGCACAAAACGAAGTGAAATCAATTGATCGCGCGCCTTAGTCGTGCAGGACAAGAGAGAACGTGCGTGCGATTGCACGACAAAGCTGGGTATAGGAGACGATTCGCAACTGAAATTCCTTGTATAGTGACCGAACGATAGTTCATTTCCTCATGACATCACGTGAGCAGACTGCTGGCGTCACGAATTGTGCCGAAAAGACGGGAAAGGCCTGTTAGAGAATAACGCGCTCGGTCTTTGTATTTTCAGAGGCTGTTACGGGCCCTTTAACGAGTTGTCACTGTTGAACCCAATGAAATATTAGCAGTAAACGCTGTACCAGTTCAATAGCGCGGGAGTAATTGCAACACAGCATTGGCAGGACGCTAGTATGACAGGCACAAAAGATACAAAGGAAGCGCCGAAGGACATTGTGCACTTCAATGCTAGCGCCCGTTTGATAATAGCTCGCGCTTATGTCAACCAAAATGCGAGCGTTGTGGGCGTGCGGGGGCAGAACTTTGCAATTGAAGGGCCAAATATTATCGGTTTACCACAATAGGCGCTTTTCAGTAGTCGACAATGGGCGTAACATTGCACGCAACGAAGCGCCGTGCATGGTGCATTCATTTCAATGCGCGCCGCCTATCGCGTATCTACGCTAACCCATTGTCCGTGTTTTCAAATCTTTCTGACCAATAGCGCTAGCAAGACTTCCAGTCAAAATCTCAAGTGGAAGAGGAGTAGCGTCACACGTGCCGCCCTCCATCTCGCGTTGTCCAGTCACATGCGCGTTAAGATGTGAAGGGTCGATTGCCATAAGCCGCTTTTCGGCTCAGCTCGACTTTGATTGAGCGGCTAAGTCGCCCCAGCTCATTCATCTGTGGGAGGCACATTCAAGTGCGAGTCGCCCGTGTCCCGCTTTATCGCGCATCGGCCGGACTGAACTGCAGCGGAGGTGCAATTCGAGGGAATTAAGATTGGAAGTTGGAGGGATTCGGAACGACCGCTTCGCTAAGAACCTTTTTATACCTCTAAACTGTGTGTGATAAGATCACTGAAGCTGAAGTTTTAGCCACTATGTGCTCGTTTCTTTACGAAAAGTGCTCTCCTGTTCCGTTTTTTTAAAAGGCGAAGCCCTTAGATGTCTACGTTTCAACGTCGTGCGAGATCCAAAACAAACGGCCCCCCAAAAATAAACAAGTGAGCGCGCCCAGCTGCCCGTGTACTTCGCCCACTTCGTCTTCACGGCGCTCGCGTGAGGTCAAAAAATAAAATTTAGGGAATGCTTATAATTTTCTGAGAATGTGAAGGCCGAAGGCTACTTGGAACTTCTGCTGATCTGCTGTTAGAGGACGAAGACGAGCACCAGACACTGGGAAATCATTTTACGACAGCATTCACTTCGTGTTTGCTCTCACTCATTCTCCTTATAGAGAGACAGGAAAAACAACTTTATTGAGGTTCTGAGAAAACGAATCTTGGGGGCCCTATATGGGTCCCCTATAGTCAGTTTGGTGGCTCCACCCTGGTCGGGGTCCGCCTTAGAGTGCGCGTATATTTAAGGAACATCTTGTTTTTCGCGCCAGTGTTCCAGCGCGCTTATGCGATCACCGTAAAGGGTGTTTTCTCGCATTATGACGTAGTGCCTTAAAAAAGGTATTTGTTTTTTTTTCTTTTTTTTTACATCTTGAGCAACCATTTTGTTTGTACATAGCCTCCTTTAAATGGAAGATAGGGCGCCCTGTTTGATCAACCACCCCTAAAAATCTCATGCAGTCTGGAACCTGTCAAACGCAGGAAATAACTTGTTTGGAGCGAGCAAAGACGAAGTGCGCCTATATGCGAGCGACTAAACATACAGTAAAAAGAAACAAATAGGCGCGGACAGTGCAACCGTAAAGCGACACGTCAATGCTGCTGCGACAACTTTCACCAGCTAATGTAAAGTTAGAGCCTTCAAAAATATGTTTTTTAAAATATATTTCCTCCTTTTGCGGTCCATATGCATAAAGAACAAAAATATGAAATAGGAGCCCATGATTGAGGTACTTTTTTGCCATGAGATAGCGATATAACTAGAGAACTCACTCTGGACCGGCTCCATACTTCACTGACGCCGTCGTGGCTGCTTTGTGGTTCCTTTCTTTTCAAGATTTTTTTTTTCTTCATGCCGTTTACGGTGACCATTTGTCTCTATTTGAAAAACCGCTCCACGCCATACATCCTAATTCGCCGTTTTCTGTGCAATTCGAAAGCGCCGCGAACGCGCGCGACTGAATAGCGCGCGCGCATTTGACAGTTGCGCTACAAAACGCGTCTTGAATTTTAACGCCGCCGGACGATGGCGCGTGGCACCGTCCGATGATTGCGATACGGCCAGAATTCTTTCGTCTCCGAGTCGCGCGCTTTGTTTATTTACATTTTTACTTATCTGAAACATAAATCATACGCGGAAGTCGTTCTCAGGCCACATAACGTTACGTTCTTGTACGCAGCCGCGATGCGAAGGAAGACATACGGGCTCTGAACACCAGACTCGAACGTACACTGCGCAAATGCTCTGGAACTAACTATAGAAGGGTAGGTGTGCGGCGGCGAAGAGGGGGGGGGGGGCGCTGTTCCTTTAACTGCACTATATAATGACGGGGTCCTAAGCTTTCATGCAAGTATATGGCGGCCGAACCGTATGTTAGTGCGCCCACGTGACACGGATTTCTCGCGCCTAAAAAATGCCGCGTCACCATTACGTACGGACTCTGTAGGCGGTATGTATATCACAGCCTCCGCGTCGGCGCGTTCGTCATGCAAGTGGTGCTGCTAAAACGATGCCCCCCGCCACTCCTTAACGTTTTGAGTGCATGACAAACGCTTTTGCTGGTTTCGTAATGTAACAAGGTAAAATGGGCAAACTGTGAGGTTTGTTTCTATATATAGAAGAAAGAAAACTTTCCTTGAAAGTGTTCTGAAGCACTTTTACAAGTTATCATCGAATGACCCGAGTATCGGAATTTATTTCCTCACGAATCGATTGCCGGAAACAAAATTTTCGAATCGTCAAAGAAGGAGCGGAATTAAAGAAATTTGTCACACGCTTTAATTACTTTCTCCCTCCTTCCTTCCTTCCTAGTGAGCGCACTGAAAGCTACACATCGTGGGGGGGAGGGAGGGCTGTTGCCAGGGGGCAAGAAGCTACGTCTGTATGTCAGTGCATGCCATGACCTTGAGCACACACTTTTTCTTTCGAGATGCGGCTCCCTTTCAATGCGATCACGAGCGCGCTGGTGTAAGTCTATACTCTGTAATAGCAGCACTTAAGAGCGGGGCGCGGGCAACTGGTAGCATCCCGCCGCGTTCGCGGTGACTATGCATTCAACAAAATGCATTTTTGCGCTACACTGGAACTAAAGTGCTCAAAAGAAAGATAGAAGAAAAAGATGCGCAGGGGGAGCGCTAATTTTGTCTAACCGTAATGCACAGAGAAAAACACGCGTAGCAGCGACGATGCCTCGTTGGACTGCAGTCACGACAGCAGGGCGTAGCGCCCCGACGGAGCTATAAGGGACCACGCCCAGGCAGTGCGCAGGACATGACAGTCTTTCCGCACCGAGTCCTACGCAAACAGCAGCATGAAAAATCCAATGTGGAATGTCGCGCTGTTAGGTTTAAGAGCCTGTACACTCACTTACGTTTCATTACTATTCTATATGGCAAACTAATTTGTCACTCGGAGAGCCTGTATATCCAACAGATCGCAGGGAAAGAAGAGAGCTTCCAAATGAAAGGCGCAACGGGCGCGCCGGCCTTGTACGGTTTTTTGTTGCGGTTCTCTCGTTTTTATAATCTTAAGCACTGTTGACGTACTGCTTGGAAAGTCACGCTCGAGTAATGGCTAGCTCGTCCGACGTTATCTGGCTACTTATGCGGACACTATTGCCGCTCTCAGACTCCGGCGTTAATTGCTCGGAAGTTAGTGCATTTGCAGCCACGGAACCGTGAAAAGGAAAGCGCTCGCTCGTTGTAATCTCGCGCTGCGATTTGACAGCTTCCTTTCGCCGTCTCCCATTGTTTCTTCCATCAAAAGCGCGCTCTCGAAGTTTCAAAGAGAAAGAATTCCTCTCGTTGACTCGGAACAAAGGGCAACTCATTTTAGCGAAGGGGAATTCGACAGTACATTTTTTTTGTAGAAGTGCCGCTCGCTTTTCTCGTGGCACATTTCTCATATAGTTTTAAAGACACGAAATATTAAGCACACGTTGATGAAATAGCGCCGGCACCGTTTGGATTAGCCAGTACTTTCCCGAAAACACGAGGTCAGGTCCTGGAATGTCACCCACAGTTCTGTACATTACGGAAAAGATTCTATAACTGGGTGTGGTCTTTGATGGAAAGCCGTTTTTAAATATTTTTTTCGAGTAAAAGCGACCATGTGTTCTCGACGTTATACGCCTGAAAACACCGCTTTCAGATATAACACACGTCTGTTCCAGGCGTATATTTTGAGATTTCTGATGCTGTGAACCTTGACGTAAAACGATGTTTAATGGCTCACCAGCAACACAATTTAGAGAGACATTTCAAATATTGCTGCAGATCGGACTCTAGTATCGCTTTACTTGTCATGTTCTTCAGGCTCTAGCTGAAAAACCATTTAAATGTCAGATATGTGAAACTTGCCTCGGTACGCCTGTCGTCGCACTGTGACACAATGGGGCGAACCTACAAGCCCGAGCAGATTGTGCCGTGTAGTTCAACTAATGTTAAGACTAAACGAAGGCTCTATTCTCTCTGGAATGTCCACCATGGCGACTCGAGGACTCATTCGTCCCTGAGGCGAAGGGCTGAAAGCAGTTGTCGCAGTGTTCACTTTTTTTCATGATGGCTTTTACACCGATACCCATACTGCACGAGATCAGCCAATTTTGTTGGTTGTGTGCGACACTACTTTGTGCAAACACTTTTCAACATCATATCTGATCAGTAAGCTTCATACGTCGTCTTCGTGCTATTGACGCACACAGCGGTCGCATTTCCTGTACGCCGGGCGCAGGCAGTTTCAAAATCGGTATTAAAATTAGATGATGAATGTCGTAAATTATGTGCAACTCGTGATTTTTTCAAAAAATGGGTATGTCAATTTAGAACGGACTACAACTTTATCATATAAACAACTGCCCTCAATTCAATAAGTAAATAGTTGATTGACGAGTTTTCGGTAATTAGTCACTTGAATGCCGTTTTAGCTGCGGAAAAGAACTCCCGCCTCGACGTAGCGTTCGTGCGCGAAAACAACAGTAGGCTGACTGCAATGGGTTTTCTTTTATAAAAAAAAATCTCTATTGTATAAACAAAATACCCTATATAGCAAAGTACAGGTAACTATTACGCTTGCCCCAACTTACATTCACCTAATATTTTTACAGATGACGAATACAAGATATAAATACATACCTTAATAAAAAGGCACTGAGTGTATAAATTTCTTCATGAAGGACCGAGACTATGTTTCACAATGACAGTTTCATTTAAAAAGACAAATTGGAAATGTACCACAAAATAAATGAACTACAGCTCTCAATGTGCTGCTATGCGAGTTAGCGCTATGTGCGGCATCGTGATTATAACGTTATCATCATAATAACAATGCTTAAAGAATAAACAGTGTGATCACCTGTCTGACAAACCTCCGTTTGATTCTGCGTTCCGCCAGTAAACCCAAATCCTCGAGCGCTGCATATTTTCAAATAAATCACGCCATCGAATTCTCTGGCCGATTTTCTCTGGGTTGTCATTACGCTAATTGACTCCGAATACGCTCCTCTTCACCGCCATTGCCTTTCAAAGGCAGTTTATCATCTCTTATTAATCAGCGTTGCACCACTCGATGCTAACGTCTTTCACTTGATACTGCACTAATAGCTGCCGAGGCAGTGTTTTTTCGCTTTTATACATTTATACTCATATTATAGTATAGGTACGGCGAATACGCCCCCTGTGTACTATGTTTCATGAAGAAAAAAAAACAGTAACAAGTACAGCCGCGCAGAAACGGTGCAATACATTAGTGCATAGACGAATGGTGGATATGAGAATATTAACGTACTACGCGGAAATTTTCGCATTGCGTTAATTACACAAAATGGACGCAACATTCGATGCGCGAAATGAAAAAAAAAAATGTATGTAAAACGTGGTGATGAAAGTGCCGCTTTGGTGGCTTAAGGCAGGATGCACTGAGACAAGCCGTCGCTGTTTGACGCTGCCTCAGGCGGAGGTCGCTACAGTCATCGCCGCGACAATGCACAGGCTCGAAAATGCTGCCCTTGTCCAGTACGGTGCACCGAGTGCTTGTGCTCCGCTCTCGAAGACGATTCGGCCATCCAGCATTGGCATGATGGGCGATCGCTTCTTGAGATAGTGGCGCATTATGAGGTCGTCGCTTATATCTGCAAAGGCGAACACAGTGGCATTACAAAAAAAAAAAACTAGTTGTACGCTTTTCTTATTTATTTATTTATTTATTTATTTATTTATTTATTTATTTATTTATTTATTTATTTGAAATACCCTCAAGGTACATACAGTACATTATAGAGGGGATGGGGCAAGAACGCTATTAATTGTAACAAGGAGCAAATTGGAAAGGAAAAAAAAAAACGCATAACAATCAATCAAATGAGTGCAGTAGCAATGTACAATAAGAACAAAATGTAAATGATGAAACCAATTTAAACATTGGTGATACAAAATGTAAAACTCAATTGAGTAAATTCAGTGGGGATGTGTAATAATAACAAGAAGTAAAAGGGTACAGGTTCAGAATACCAAGCAAAGAAAAAAAAATAAAGGAAGAAACTTAAAACACTAGACCATGTTCACTAGAGCGTTTTTGAAGAGGGCTGGATCACGTATGTTTACTATTGATGACGGTAGGTTATTCCGTTCGACTGATGTTTTGGGAAGAAATGACTGTGAGCACGTGACAGTGTTACAAAAAGCGACATTGACTTTATGGCAATGATCTTTACGAGCAGACCTGAATGGTGGTGGCTGAATGAAGAGCGATCGTAGAGTGGCATTGGGATAGTATATTTTATGAACAAGTGAAATGCGAGCTTGCTTCCGGCGAACGGCAAGTACAATGGGATGTTAATAATTGCTTTCATTTCTGTTACGCTTGCTTTACAATGATAGTTTGCAAGTATAAAACGGAAAGAGCGATTTTGCACTGCTTCAATGGCGTCAATTAATATGAATTGATGTGGATCCCAAACCGATGATGCATACTCTAGTTGAGGACGAACCTATGTGGTGTATACAGAAGAAATTTTAGGGAAGATGGAGCGAGAAAATGATTTCATTTGAGGTATCCCAGAGTACGGTGACATTTAGGTATTATGTGTTCTACGTGATGTTTCCATGATAAATCATTAGTTATATGAACGCCAATCATTAGTCATATGTCACGCTTTGAAAGCAGACCACCATGAGCGAATTAACTCTCTGAATGCAAGGACTGTCAATAGTACGTCTATAGGGCGTTGTATAACGGTTGAGATCGTTCGGCTGTGTGGCACCCAATACAATCCCGACAACTCCAGTGCTTGCCACTCGTTTTCAATATTTTGTCCTAGCATCCAACTGTCTCTTGTCTTTGAGAATGTGTTATATGTGGCAGCGTATGTAAAATGCCTAAGAAGAAGTTTTTGACGCTGCTGAGATGTGACCATATGTGAGCTAACAGCAATTTCATAAGAAATCCGATAATTAGTAAAAATGTGTCACAAATGGTGCAAGATGCAAAGAGCTTACATCGCTTCCCGTGAGCGCACTTTCTGGCCTTGTTTATAGTTAAGAACAACAGAACATTTATCTAGTTGATAAATATCCAGCATAAAAGTAGGTGAGACGTGTAAACACTGACGCAAAAGAGTCTTGTTTTCTTCTTGTATCCGCGTTTGCTTGCCTTGCCTTCTTTCACGTTGTTTATAGATCTTTGTGCGTTAGATTGTGTCACTGTCACTGCTTTCGGTGTCTGTTCCTGCGACCGTGGGGCGGCATTCTGAGACGATCGCTTTCGGCGATACTTTCACTTCCACGAGAATATAGCACCGGGCGAGTCAGCGTCTGCACGAACAGCAATGCTTTTGGCTTGCTATCTTAACGCGGTTGTCCCATCCAGACAGCTGAGACGTGCACGGCCGAGAGCATCTAGCGCTAGTCTCGTAAAATCTCGCTCAACTGAAGGTATATCGTCGAAAGTGGTCGTTATGACCCCTGATCTCTTAAACACATACGCCATCAGAACTGTGAACGGCAGCCTTTTTGTCTTTCAGGGAGCGAACAACCACTTCGAGCTCCATATTGGTTCGGAAAAACGCGGCAAAACGCGGCAAAACTAGTTGGTAATATTAACTTTGAGTACTTAAAAAACGCAATAGTAAAATCACAGCCCGAGCTTGTCGTCTTGCTTCTGTGCTTGATTGGCACCGTTTAAGTATGACTCGCTGTGCTAAACTTGCGGACTGTCATTTGCTTTACCTGTTATCGAAGGATTCGCAGAAAACGGTGGCGCTTTAGTCTAAAGCGCTACTTGAGCGTTGCGAAGGCCTACGAGGTCCGACAAAAATAATCCGTACTACTCAACTGCTTGAAACTTTGTAGCCCCGTGGAACACGCGTGAAGTCGTAGCCGTCCCCTCCGTTGGCGAGGTACCTGGACATGGCCAGCGTGTACCACTGGATCCCAATTACGCGCTCGTAGGTGGGCGTTCGGCAGGATGTGCACAGGATCAACAGGCTTGACACGGTGCTCTCGTTTACGCCAGGGTTGGCTTTGTACTTCACACGTATTCCTGCTCGTGCGAGAGAGAAGTAGAGGGAGAAAGCATGGTTGGATAATGTAGTTAAAAAAGATCTTTGGCGCATAGTTTGCGCATAGCTCAGGGCCGACACTATATGCTGTAGGCCCATATATAAACTAAAGCTTCGGCTAGCCTGACTTAGGAACTTTGCCTCCGTTTCTACAACTCTTATGCCACATTGTGTTTCCATGGGTCAGCTGACAACTACACCCTGAAGTGATAGCCTTGTTATATATGGCTTTATTTTGGAAGCTAAATGCAGACAGTGAAGTTCCGCTGTCCGTACGATTGCGTCAACACAATGGTTTCCGCTTTTCTCATAAACGTAACACGGGCACGACTACACCTAACGTTGTGAAGACGAATCACTACGTATTTAGCAGAACTGAACACGTTAAGACCAGAAACTGTTTTTGATATTGCTGCTTATAACGTGCTTATTATTAGGTCACAACCTTCGGTTATGATTCAACGACAACGGCGGCATTTTTTCAAGGAGATAGATGCAGTAAAATAGAGGTCGTGTTGTATAAACATCCACATGCATACACAGACGTCTACAGATGTGAATAGCTTTGTGGTTTGTGGGGGGTAACACTTTCAATACTAATGAAATAGAGCGAGCGTATTAGGTCACCCACGAACAACCTCACGTGAGCCGAGACTGACCAGAGAGTTGTAGGAACTTCGTGTACGGTGGAGCACGCCTTCCGGAGTACTCCATCATATTTTGAAGCGTGGTCCCACGCATCGTGACGAACATGTATTGGTCGTTGTATGGGTACATTTGGAACACATCTTCAAGCCGCAACTCGCCTGTGCCAGGAAAAAAAAAAGGACATAAACTGGTAACTCCAACTGCTAGAGTCGGCATGTTCAGCGCAATTCATTTGTAACTGCTGAGACGAATCAGGTCTAAAACTTGAAAAGCATAGCGAACATCGCCCTACGTTAGAGCGCATTGTCAAGATGACGGGTTGTTTTCCAGCAGCGGCAAAGTTATCTCTAGTTTACTAATGGCGGAGCTAAGTCTCATGCGCCATAAGACAGGCGTGAATACCCTTGGAGTGAGTATTATACCTTGGGATGGGTGTACACATTATCTTTATTTAATGTACGCGTAGCTGCCTTACTTGCCGCGAGGACTCCGACAACGGGCAGCTGATGATCATTAATTATGTCTGAGCGCTTTGTAATGGGTGGGCCTTTAAAACACCCTCTCGTTACTCAATTCACCTGTTTTAATGTCTGTTGCGATTCTACGCTTTTGCCACGCAATATTGCATGCGTTAAGGTGAACCCTCCCACTACACGACATTAATACAGTGTTTCTCTTTTTCCGAAGCGGTTGCGAGCAATAGAGTGGCTCTGTAGTAGAACACCTGCTTGCCACACACTCCTCACTCTATTTTTTTATTATTTATTTGCCTCTTTCTCAATTTTTTCCTCTGATTTTTCTCTCACCACGCCGAAATTTCTTCGAAACGAGCTCTTTGACGCTTTCGCGGCAAAGGGAGTTCGTCGCTGTAAGACATATTGTGGGACATTTCTGACTCATCAAACGCTGGCGTAGGTGCATAGTGCACCGGCTATTGGAATCATTCTGCCAATTATGAAGAGCCAAATCCATCTGTCGTACAGTTAGGGACCGCTATAACAAGCCAAAAAAAAAAACTATTTCACTGTTAAAATTCACTCTCTACTTCCCCGAAAATGTCGTTGATACTCTAGACGAACTGATAGCTGGGCCAGTTGGGGATAATACTTAAACATGTTTAACTTAGCGCAACGACGACGAGGAAACAATAGGACAGGAGACAAACCACAGCGCTAACCCACAACTTGAATAATGTGGCCAGCCGTTTTAGAGTACGTGTAGTTCTTTCGTCGCCTAATAAGTTTAATAAATTTTGTGGGATTGTTGAAAGAAAACTTAAGAACCGCGTGTCAGGAGTCGTTAACGATGGCTGTGGGGTCAAACACGTGACTCCTTTTGTACAGTGTAGGAAGGGTATCGTGTATCTTTTGCCGTTTTCATGTGGTCATGTATACATAGGCCAAACGAGTAGATGTATTAACGTTAGATTGATGGAACACAGGCGTTCGTTGCAAGGGAATGTATACTCACATGTGTCCCAGCATGCTGCGCAGTGCCATTGCGCGCCCATCTTTCATGAGGCTGAAGTGCTATCGATACACCGAGATCAAACTACACGAGAAATAATTGAAGCTTATAATATCAGAAAAAGGGGAGAACAGTGCATTAGTGTGCCTTCTATTGCCCTACATGATAGCGAGGTTAGGTTTCTAGATAGCACGATATCTTAACTTCTCTGGTGTTAGAGAGTGTACACGTGGTCTGCGTGAGGCTCTTTATTGCTCAGGATGTCAGCTGACCTGCCGTTTCATTGGTTTTGTGTGTCACATGGGTGTGAGGATTGAAGTGTCCCCCCTTTTTCGTTCTTGTCTTCTAATGAAATATTCCGTTGATACTCTCCCTAATGATACTACTTAAGACAGTTAGATTGACAGGCACACCTAGGACAACCACGAGCGAGATCTATCTATCTATCTATCTATCTATCTATCTATCTATCTATCTATCTATCTATCTATCTATCTATCTATCTATCTATCTATCTATCTATCTATCTATCTATCTATCTATCTATCTATCTATCTATCTATCTATCTATCTATCTATCTATCTAATGTTCACAAGAATGCTTCGCATTAAAGACTGTTCTCGTCAGACTTGAAGACTGTGTTATCTACAACACAGAAGGAAGCTCATTCCTACGCACCACTCTTCGTTTTCTCGTCAAAGCTCGTGCTCATGGAGCCAGCGTTGACGACAACTGCATTTATTTGGCTCCAGGCACCGGCAACGGCCACCTCGGAGAAGTAGTCGAACGCCGCGTCGGCGAGAAGATTCCCACCGTTACACTCGCCCGCCTGGCACACGTCTTTGCGGTTATCGATGTACACCTGCGCACAAATGCGCAGGATATACACGCCCGTTCCATACGTGGCGAGAAACGGTACGGAGGACATCACTACACTTCGTGCGACAGATGCGCATGCAAAATGAAATAGTGCGGTGTTCTTAGAAGTCTGACCCGCCACGCTGGTATAGTGGGTAAGGTGCTCGACTGCCTACCCGCAGGGCGCGGGATCGAATCCCGGCCGCGGTGGATGCATTTTCGACGAAGGCGAAAATGCTTGAGAGGCTCGCGTGCTTACATTTAGGTGCACGTTAAAGAACATCGGGTGGCCGAAATTTCCGGAGCCCCCCCTCCCCCCCCCCCCCCACACACACACTATGGCGTCTCCCATAATCGTACGGTGGTTTTGGGACGTTAAACCCCAACAATTATTATTATTCTTAGAAGTCTGGACGGGTCTTTTTATTGCGATAACAATTTGTATACAATTTATGTATGTATATATGTATATATATATATATATATCTATATATATATATATATATATATATATATATATATATATATATATATATATATATGACCACTAAGCATCCAAGGGGATTATTTGTGTGGTTCTTTTATGTCCATTACTGCTGATGTCAGTACTGTAATTTCTTACAACTTGGTCAGGGTAACATATTTATTTTAAATCTGAGCTACATAAAAGACAATGTAAGTGAGCACACCTTTGTTCTGCTGAATGGGATGACTGCAAGTTGTCCTTGCAAGCGTTGATGAGTAGATTCTTTAGGCGTTGCGAGAAATTTCCGGCATCGTAGCTAAACAATTAAGGTACCGCTCTCCACAAATTTTCAAACACACACACACACACACACACACACACACATATAATATATATATATATATATATATATATATATATATATTTATGGGTAGTGGTACCTTGTTGAGCCACCATACCAAAAATTCTCTCTCTCTCTCTACATATATATATATATGTAACAGTGCAATGCTAACACAGGACCCGGTAGTAACAGTTCAAAACAATCATCACGCACGTAAGAAAAATCGCACAGAAAGGACCGACATTTAGGCCGCAGGGCCGGCCTTCGTCGGAGTGATGTACTCATACAACGGAAACATAATACAAAATGAACAATGACATATCATAGCACTTTTACTACCTGACAAGTGATTCCTCGAAGCGCGTGCGTGAACAGGACGTGTTTAAGGACAAGAAAATGGGATAAACGGGAAAAGCGCAAGAAATTAAGAAAGATAAAAAATCTGAAGCCACAATACATATGTGTCACCGGCACAAACATTATCAATAAACACGTCATAAGTACAACTCAGAGCAGATTATCATTTCGCTGGCTGCAGGTCACTTCGCTGGCTGCAGCGGCCGCGTTTTCTAAAGGAGGTGGCTGCTAGCTTTTCTTAGTATAGCATTCCAATTCGTTGCTATCGCATTCATTGCTTCTCGCCCTTGCGGTGAAACTATGACTTTTATTGCGATAGCAATTATATGGACAGTCTCGGCTGATTTTTGCCGTCGCCATCGCCGCCGTCATGCACCGTATATGTATATGTGTGTACATATATAGAGAAAAGCCACAAAGAAAATAATTCAGAAATCGAACGGCCGACCTCTCGTTCCGAAACGCGCGGCGTTAGACGGCTAAGCCACGGAGAGTTCCGTCTTTCAGCATGCTAACGTCGAGCTATTTATATACACCATTTACTTCAGCGTGCTTTCTTACTCACCAGCGAGATGGCGCGATGTGCGCGCTGGGCGCTGGGCGCGCTTTAAAGGTCGTCGCCCCGCTCCTGCGAACGCCGATGCTCTTCGCCCTACAGGACGTGGTCGCCTTCGTGCGCTTCTCTCAAGGAAAGAAGGGGGGTGGTCGGAGGGGAGGAGCGGGGAGTTGTATGTCTTCCGCTTTCCCCGCGATATCCTCGCTGAAGTCACAGAGCGTACGAAGGTCACTTCGCTCGCTGCAGCGGCCGCTTTTGCGAAAGGAGCGCGCTGTTCAAACAGAAATAAGTAACAACTGCGACATTTAGTTCGCGCTCGTCCTGTGTGTACCTGTTCGTTCGTTTCGTGCGTCCTGCTTTATTTCAGCAGTGCGCTTCAAGTATCGAGCTGTGACGCATGATAGTTCGCGCTCGTCCTGAGTGCGTTCTTTTCGTGCGTCCTTTGGGCTCGAGCGACGCGCTGGCAATTTCGAGCTGCTTTCTGTTCTTCGCATTACATTCAAATTTGTTGCTATCGCATTCATTGCTTCGCCGTTGCGGCGAAACTGTGACCTTTTTTAACACGAAAGTGTTTTATGCCGGGGTCCACCAATCTTCAGTGACGTTTTTCCGTCACGGAAATGACGTCGAAAAAATTTACACAATCAGGTGGCAAAGATAAAAAGTTCCGTCAACGGGCATCGAACCCATGACCGCTCGGTCCGCAACAACAGATGCCGGGCACGCTTCCACTGCGCCACGGTCACAGACTCTCGAGGCTTTACAAACGCGCCTTTTATATCTACCACTCTCCCGGTCGGCGGGGTGGTGTTGCCCTCTGGGAGCGTAAAGTAATTCTTCATTACTGTGGCCTCTACGATTAGCACCTGAAACGCGTTACGCGTCCGTCCCATTGGGCGCGTTTTCAATAGAAGTTCAATTTTGTCAGTGCCTTAACGCACCGCGAGGTGGCGACCTCAACCTAAGCGTCGTAAAAGCGTCTGCCTCGCTCATAGCATCAAGCCAAGCTAATCTAAACCAAAAATAACTCATCGACGCGCGCCTGCCTCACCTGGCTGTAACACAGCGTTCCCCGCTCACGCGCTCGCCCCGAGAAAAATCGCAGCAGGGCTACTGGGGCGGCACGACGCGCTTTGCGTTTCCCTCTAGTCCGCCCGTGGTGTTCAATCAGATTCTAACATACCGCGGGATGGCGACCAAGTCTGCGTCCAATATGCGACGCTCTTCTGGCTATCACACCTCGTTCTCTGATTGCGTTTTCACCGTTAACTACTACAGCTTCCACAAGGGTTTGTTTAACCGTTTAACATGAACGTTGGTCGTCGAGATGGAGATGTACCACCAATTATCAAAGTGGGTGCATACAAGTCAAACGGTGCTATAGCTGCCAGACATCAATATACATTGCGCAAACTCTCATATATCAATGTACAGTAAACATTCAGTTACTTCTGTAAGGGCACGCTTTACTTTCGTGTTATTCCGATTCCTATGACGGAGGGATCAACCATCTTTTTTTGACCATTATGGCTCGAGCAACGACTGAATATTGTTCCCCTTCGAAGCACTTCCGGTAGAGCACTTCCATTTTTTTTTTCGAATATTCAGAAAAAGTCTTCCAAAAAAACTGGTACGAAATGGGTATTTCTAGTTCAATTGAAGTGTTAAATCGAATGCATATGATGTCCAAGCTTAAGTTTACTTAAGATATGGGTCGATTAACTCTCGGGATAATTCATGGAAATTAATTGAATGAGTTCATTGAAGGAGCACACAGTTTTCTTGTGGGCAGCTGGTATTGTTGCAGCACATGTCTCAACCACGCGCTTAATTCTATGTGGCCTCTGAGATCAGCTTCGGGAATGGGACGAAACGCAAGTTCAACCCGAGAAATACACCAGCGCGCACGAACGCCAAGGTGAGAGTGACGTCACCAGACATTCAAGTCAAGGATTAGGGTTCGTTCCAATTTTTTTTTTCGGCCTAGTAATAATTGCAAATGTTTTGCACCTTACAACAAACAAAATTTTATATGGTTGATAATACGTTGTTCTAGATCATTTGGCGCCTCATTTTTTTTGCTTTCAGGTTCTTGGTTCGCAGCCCATCGCGGCGTCGCACGAGTAAAGGTTCGTGTTCAGCTCGCGTGAGCACTTACAGCCGCGAATGCCGATCACGAAACGCCCGCAGTTGCACAGTTTTCATAAACGAAGTTCTTGCGTAGCTTCGACATTGACAATTTCCTAAACTGTTTCGCGTTTACGCCTTCTTACGCTCAGTCAAACAGCCTTCGTACAACGACGCGTTTTCCAGCCAGTCACACCACGTGCATGTTTTTTATACGAACCTTTGTCGTCCCGATCACCTCCCTGGCTTTCGGCTCAATAATCTTCGTGTACCGGTCCATTAGCTCCCGGGTCTTTCTGTCTGTATAAAATAAAGGAAGCAGGTTTGCTATAAAGGTATAATCACTTATCAAAGTCAATGCACTAGTTCTAAGATACACTAGTTCGCAATCACTTGTGGGGGTGTTGCACACGAGTCTGGACAAAGTACGTGACGAAGTACGTAATATGGGCAATTATCCATGAATGTCCCCTATTGTGACTCAAGTCAATGCAATGTAAAACTAATTGAATCACTCCGAATATCCTCTGTTTGTGGTGTTGACATATGAACACAAGATTTCTTAAAGAAACTAAATTTACCTGATCTCTTTTCTTGTGCAAAATATTTCAACACTCTTTGGATGAAGGCGAGGTGCCACGCTTTTGGAAAGAGGCGAATGTGGTTCCACTCACTGTATAATTCAGGGCGCAAGCATTCTGTCACTAATTATCTACCTACTTCTCTTGATTGTATACCGTGTAAACTTTTAGAGCAGATAATCTTCTCTAATTTGGTCCCTGTTCACAAACGAAACACGTTCTTCAACATGTCGCAGCATGGATTTAGAAAATCATTCTCGGTGCCAAATGCAGCTGCTCTGTTTTACCCATTCCTTACATGCCGTTGTAGATCGGTGTGCACGGGTCGAGTGCATTTTTTGAGACTTCTTCGAGGCTTTGGACCAGGTTAATCATCACCTGTTACTCTACAAGCTTGGGACCCTTACTACCGATGGCAGCATTATTGCTTGGATTCGGTTTTTCTTAACTAGTCGCTCACTCACAATGCGTTGTTGAAAATAATTATAGCTCGCCCTCCTCTCCGGTTACCTCTGGTGGGCCCAAAAGCTCTGTGTTGGCCCACGTTTTAGCCTCTTCGATTCACCTTTTCGCAGATGACCGCGTTGTTTACCGTGAAGTTTCAAGTAGCCTCAACGCTAGTTCTTTGTAGACTGACATTACTAACATTGCTAGTTGTTGCAGAGCTTGGCGCACGGACCTCAACACTAACAAATGTCGCAGAAGAAGAAGAAACCTTTCCACTGTCCTCCGATCTCGGAGGCAATGCGACAGCTATAGGCTGGAGAAAGCTTCGGCAGTCGGGGGGAACAATATAGTCGATTGAGAGGAAAAAAAAGACATGGCTGATCCCACCGTCATAGGATCGGTTATATAACACGAAAGTGAAACGTATCTACACAGAAGTAGTGCTTATTCTGTAATGATTATATGAGAGCTTTATTCGTGTTTGGCAGCTACAGCGCCGATTGGTGGGGATGCACCTATGTTGACGCCTAGTTCGTAGAGGTTCTTAGCTTGAGCCGCAAACGTGTGCGTCCCGCTGGCCCCCGTCTCACTCCTCCAAGCTAGCTTGGTTGGTTTATCGTCGGGTGCTACCGTCGGGCCGGCAGCGTCGTGGGTTCGATTCCCGTGGCGTATCTTTTTTTTGAGTTTTTTTTCTTTCTCACCCGTTGGCGACCATTTTATGAAGGTCATATCCGGTAAACGGAAGTACTTGGTGGACCCCGGCCTAAAACACTTTTGTGTTAAAAAAAAAAGATGAAGATAGCTTTCGCCTTCAAGTCATCTTAATCAAATGCATAAGGAAACGTGACTTTTCTCACTGTATGGATCGTTCTGAGCACGATGCAGAGACACCCAGAAGCATACCTCGGGAGCCTGGAGGTCGAGAATGATGGGGGTGACTATGGCACTGACGATGCTCATGCTGCGCACCTGCACGGTCATCTGGAACTTGCTGAGCAGTTGGAAGTGGTTCGTAGAGGCGAATATGTACGCCATTTGCCGTCCGTCGACCGCGTGAAGTTATCGGATAATCCAGGTCCTGGCCGAAATTCAGACCGTGCTTTTCGGTCGCCGTAGAAGGGTACGCGAATCGGCCTGGTACTTCACCACGAATGCCGTGATGTCGGTCAGGCTGTCGGCCAGTTCGGTCTTCGTTGGAGTCGCCACCACCAATAGCAAACACGACGTGGCAGCCCTCCTCGTAATCTTTTCGACTCGTTCCGGAGGCTCTCCATCGGATCATTGATAAACGATGGTGACTGGGAAAAATGGTGTTGGCACTTTGAGCCACGTCGCACACACCAGAAATGAAGTACGTAGTGCAAAACGTGGAACGTACTTCTTGTTGGGTAGTTAGTGTTAACACACTTCGGAATTTAGAGACGCGAATCTGAACATAAACTACACTAATGCTCACCCGTCTACCTTCTAAATGTATGCGCAAAGGCGCGTTCACACTTGGCTTCGAAGGGGGTGAAAGGGCACAAAACTCGTCAGAAATTCCCTCGCTTCGCCGCCTAAGCGGCCGGGAAAAC